>NC_056739.1:1606915736-1606950736 GCF_019279795.1 Protopterus annectens
TGGGGAGTCTTTGTGACAGGAATCTATCCCTCCAGCATCTTCTATTTATTGTTGTGGCGAGGTTTAGCTCACTCGAGTGCGTGGCTCGCAGTGACTTGGATTTCTTTAGGTGGAGCATGTCCGTCAGTTCTGAGTTGGACATGGCTTTGTAAGTCAGGCAGAGATCACCTCTGAGTAAGTGATATGCCACTGAGTACTGCCGGAGGTTTTTTACAGTCAGGCTGCACAGGACATATGTTTGAGGCCAGTAATCCTCTTGGTGAGGTGCTTTTGTGGTCTTTCCAGCTGTTGGAATTGTCTTGTGAGTTACATCCCAAATGGGGCATTGTACTCTATGATGGGTCTGATGAGTGATGAGTAGAGGGGCACTATAACCCCCTTTTTTTTTTCTAGATGCGAAGCCTTTAGTAATTAGATGGACCACATAGAAGAATTTCCTAACTAGTTTGGCAATATGATTGTCAAAGGAGAGATTACTATCTGCCTGGGTCCCCAGATCTCTTACTACCTCTTCTGTATGTATATATATATATATATATATATATATATATATATATGTATATCCATATATGTATGTATATATGTATATGTGTATATATATATATATATATATATATATATATATATATATATATATATATATATATATATATAGCTATATGTACACACATATATATATATATATATATATATATATATATATATATATATATATATATATATATTTATATACACACACATATATGTTTCACATATGTCCAGAACATGTGGTGGAGTCATATCTCAGCACCAGAAGTTGCAACCTCTTAGTGCAAGGTATGTCATGTAAGTATTGCAGGTATAAATGTAGACTGTTGCTACTGTAACAGGGGTTGTCTTAACAGAAATGTGTGTGGGAAGTCACATCTGATATTGACATGTACGCTATTAGTTACATGCAGGCATCCTAAGATCATCCTAGTACAGTACCACAGATATCACAGTAATGGTCCTGTGGAATACAGCAGAGATATGACCAATAAATGTGGACAGTCTGACACACTCTAGTCAGTCCAGAGATATACACAGAACCCCTTAGTGCAAGATGTGTGGACCAAGCCTGACAAAGTGGATGTTAGCCATGTAAATGGGTATATCACGTAAATACCGGAATACATATGATTACACAGTTTATGCATTCACACACTCCTGTCTGTCCTGACACATAGTAACCAGAGGAGCAGAGGTCACAAGCCCACATATTACCCACTAGTTAGTGACATACATCTGTACAACATCCCACTGCTTTGTGAGAAATACACAACAGTTATGGTGCCCCGGCAGCAGTACATCTGACAAATATCTGGACATAACATCACACTGGGTAAGTAGACTGAGCTGCTAGGCATGTCACAAAGCACTGTGCAAACTACAAGCAGACTTCCACAACACTGGGCTGCATGTCTTATGGGGGAATACACATGTACCTGCAAATATAGCAGGCTCTACAGGCATGTAACAGCACCTGTGTGAAAGCGCATACCCACAACCAGTCTGAACACAGCCACATATGGTAAGCGTGCTTAATATTACAGTATATGGACTGTCGGATCAACACCATCCTCATATGTGCCACTCACACACTAACCCTACATATACTGGGTCAATACATTCCGATGCCTGACTGTGGTATGGGACATATGTGGGTTTGGAGCTACAAACATGTACGCCAATATGATACCATACACTGGCATGCAACATCAGATAAAACACGAACAAGAACAATGACATCTACCACAGTCTATACACAGGCCAAGGTACATATACGCAATACACACTCTGTCAACAATCACCATAAGAGCACAGTCTTCACTACTGTGCATACTACAACAGAATGTCCAGGTTTTGTCCTCAAATATAACCCCTACTATACATGACATGTATAGCAGTCTGATATCTCGTTGGGTTGTCATTAGGTATGATGTCAATAAATAATGGTGTACTGAACATATGCACCTCTTACTGCATGACATATGTACAAAGGTTAACGGAGTTGTGGCTGGAGGCACAAACACAGGGCCAATATTGACATGTTGCTGTGGTAACCTCATACATTTACTGGTGTAACAGGGTTTTTTGTGACATCTGTCTTCTGAGGAGTATGAAGCCAGTAACTCTCATGGCTGTCACCATATACTGACTGCAATCCTCAGACTATGCTACTGCATTTCTAAAGATAGGAAAGGTGTGAGTAACACAACACATGTAAGACTCCAAACACTGGCCATTCTGCAGATAGCCCTACAGGTAGGGGTTTTCTCAACCACATAACACTGTCATGACAGGTATTAAATCATGAAGACCAGCCATATCCACACAAACCCTGTTAAACCAACATTACTTCAAATGTAGAAGAGCAAGACTTGTATTCTGTATTCATGTCTGGAACATCCCCCTCCTGTTTGTTGGCCTGTCTCCACAGTGTATGTTGTAAGAGGTATATCCCACTACCTTCTGTTCTGCCATTTGCCAAACACCGACATGAAGTCCTGCTCACAGTGAATGAAAAGGGCCAACACCCACATAATGTTCCTAGTTATAGGGGTGCGTTTCCATGCAATTGGCTTTGGGAATGTTACCACAGCTGTTCCACATGCAGTCAGCTAGTGGGGGACTGCAATTCATGCACAGGCCATCAGCTGATCATAAGCATCACTTACAAAACACAAGCTGCTGCTTTAGCAAAGCAAGTGTACTTCTTCACATTCACCAGAGAGGAAGTGAGAGAGACAGACATAGACAAAGTAAGAAAGGAAGGGGCTAGGAGAGTAAAAGCTAGGCATGTTTGTGTCACACACTTACCAGTATGGAGTTTCAAACCCCTGCCTGACTATGCATTACTATTACATTTTTATGCTGTTATTGCATGCACCACAGAGCTTACATGTTGGTGAGCTGTCCAAAGGTATATTTGAAGGTGAGTGATATCAGCAACGGTGATAAAGGAGGGATAAGGTAGGTATGGTACATGTGTCTGTCCACAAAAGCAGGTGTCAAGGACGACTCAAGCACTCTCTCAGGGACTCACACACATTATCACAGTTGGCAGGGTCAGGAGTAGATTTCTTAAATAACTTGTTTGCTACACTACAGTATCACTCAAGTATCACATGCACCACAGAGGTTATCAGGCTGATATATGGGCAAGGGGTACATCAAGGTGACTGACAATCAGAAGGCATACTTCAGTAGTACAATGCGAGGTGTATCGAGTGTGAATGGCTTCCAATTCATTAATCTCCACTCACACACAGACACAGGTTTGCCAGTACTGACATGTATGGGTTCATTGCTTCACAGGTGTGTAGTGGTTGACTGTGCCAGAAGGCTGTACAAGGCTAGGCAAAGGGTATACCTCAGGCATCAGGCCACATGACAATAGTCTGCAGTGTGGCTCAGGGGTATAGTCTCTGGATTGGCTCACACAGGTGGGTATTGTATTCACCATCCAGTCATCTGGGTTACTATTGTAGGTGGCCAGTGCTGTGTAATGCTTGCCATGTATGTGTTCTATATTCCATAACATGGAGTGTGTCTGGGATGTGAACATGTCCCACATGCATGTTCTGTGACATATGGAAGTGTACATGGGGTGTCTGGGGCATGTTGTGTGGACAGATTGTTATCATCTGATGTGGCATTCCTGACCTCATGTGGTGAGAACTGGCAATGGAACTCAGGTTGATCCTGCACCTACATTGACAGCATGATACAGGTATTCACTGGTGTTACTGGCATCTGTCCATACAGGGCATGTGCATAAGGCATGGTATTTCCTTTGTGGGTTACATTTGCTGACTCTACAGTTGATGCAGGCGTCCAGTGGGGAACATAGCAAAGGACCACTGTATACAATTATTTGCCTATTGTAGGGATGGAACAGGGTTCCATGTCCTCTGTAGTCCACTGCAATCACACCACGGTTACTATCTGTGGGCAATATGCAGGGAACTACCAACATAGTGGTTGTTGAGTAGCCAAGTGTGTTTGTGTATGAGACATGGGTGGAGAGTGTTTTCTGGGTAATACAAGGGTTGCCTATATTGTTCCCCAATCCATAATGTCACATGTAGGGGTATGGATTGTCTACACCAGCCTCTTTGCTGTTTGACATTTGTTGTCCTTGTAAGGTGGACATTGTGACATATAATAGGTCCTCCATATAAGAAATATGCAAAACCCACCCTACAATGAGTCCTGTTATTACACAGCTACCTCCACACAGGATACTGATGACAGACACACACACGCACACAGTTGCCATGTCTGGGAGTAGAACTCTTACCTAACTAGTACAGCACACTATAGCATTACGCAGTTATAGCATGCACCACAGAGCTTATGGTGCTACTCCTTCCCCAAAAGTGTGTTTCAAAGTGAATTACATCAGCAGGCTTGCCAAAGTAGGGCAATGCAAAGTGATTTGACTGGAATGGCCTCAAAAGCATTAATCCCTACACAGACAAACAAAGACAGAGAGTTTCATAGCTGCCATGGCTGGGATTAAAACTCCTACCTAACTAGTACATCACACTACAGCATTACACAGTTATAGCATGCACCATGGAGATTACAGGGCTACTTTTTCCCCAAAGGTGTATTTCAAAGTGAATGCCATCAGCATTCTTGGCAAAGTAAGGTAATGGAAAGTGTAGTGACTGTGAATGGCCACAAAAGCATTGATCCCTACACAGACAGATAAACACACATACACAGAGTCTCTAGATGCCATGTCCGGAATTAGAACTCCTACCTAACTATTACATCACACTACAGCATTATGCAGTTATAGCACACCACAGAGCTTACAGAGTTGCTCCTTCCTTAAAGGTGTATTTCAAAGAGATTTACATCAACAGGCTTGCCAACATAGGGCAATGGAAAGTGCAGTTCATAGGTCCATAGGTTGGTACTAGGCTATTGGCCTAGGGCCTATACAAGCCAAACCATAACTATTCCATGGCTATTTCTTCCCACAATATTTACTTCCTTGGACCCCTGTCTAGCAGGGTGACTGATGGGATACCTGGGGTGAATTTCCTATCTCCCATCCAATCGTCAAAGTTCCCTTTGAAGAGGGCAAAGGAGGCACTCTGCTTGACATGTATGGGCAGTCTATTCCAGAGTCTGGGGAGTCTCTGGGTCAGGAACCTACCCCTCCAGCATGTTTTGTTCATTGTGATGACAGGGTTTAGATCCCTGGAGTGTGTGGCTCTGAGGGATTGGGATTTCTTTAAGTGTTGCATGTCCAACAGCTCTGGGTTTGACATGGCCTTGTATGTTAAGCAGAGATCACCTCTGAGTAGACAATATGTGACAGAGTATAGCTGGTGATTTTGTAGATGCTCAGCATAGGGCATCTGATTTTGGCCCGTGATTCTTTTAGTGAGGTATTTCTGCAGCCCTTCTAGTTGTTGCAGATGTCTTGAGAGGTACATACCAAATGGGGCATT
The DNA here is from genome assembly GCF_019279795.1 of Protopterus annectens. Taxonomy (NCBI): domain Eukaryota; kingdom Metazoa; phylum Chordata; order Ceratodontiformes; family Protopteridae; genus Protopterus; species Protopterus annectens. The sequence goes on from NC_056739.1 coordinate 1,606,921,229, forward strand.
GTATTCTATAATGGGTCTACTGAGAGATGAGTACAGTGGGACAATGACCTCTTTTTTCTGAAAGAAAAGCCCTTAGTGATGAGGTGCACCACATAGAATGATTTCCTGACTGTTGTGGCGATGTGGTTATCGAAGGTGAGACCACTGTCCACCTGTGTCCCTAAGTCTCTTATCACACTTTCAGTGTTTAGTGTACTGCCACCTATGTGCTAATTCACGGGTACATGTTTCTTCCCAAAGGGGATGACCATACATTTCTTGGCATTGAGTTTGAGCCCATGGCTCTGGCACCAAGCATCTGCTTCTGTAAGGCCCTTTTGTAGAATATCCACATCATTTTGGAATTCATTAATGGCTCCCAGTTTGCAGTCATCTGCGAACTGTGTTAGCCAGAGTGCCTTAGTGTTGGCCTGTACTTCAGACAACTAATGCCAAACAAGATTGGTCCCAGGACTGAACCCTGAAGTACTCCACTTCTCACTTGTCTGGAGCTGAATTTGGAGTCGGCTACTTTTGCAGTGTGGGTTCTGTCAGTAAGCCAGTTGGCAACCCATCCAGTGACATAGGGATTAATGCCCAGCTTAGTAAGTCTATCTATGACTCCAGACTGGGGGATGGTGTCGAAGGCCTTCGGGAGGTCCAGATAGGCTGTGTGGACCACCTTACTCTCGTCCACAGCTCCGGAGACTGATTTGAAGAAGTCAATCAGGTTCAGGAGACAAGATCTGCCTTTCACGAACCCAAACTGAGTGGGGTCCAGTGTTTGAAGGTTGCCAATGTCTTTGTTTATAAGTTCCATGATAATATGTTACATGGCCTTGCAGATCAGGCTCGTCAGACTGATGGGGTGATAGTTACCAGGATCCAAGATGGATCCCCCCTTGTGAAGTGGGATAATTGTAGCTGTGCACTACTCAGTAGGCACGAAACCTGAGGTGAGGCTATGATTAAACATGACACGTGAGGTGCCAGTTCATTTTGTAGTTCATGTAGTACACAACCCAGGATGTTGTCTGGTCTCATGCATGATGTATTCATAGCTTTGGAGAGTGTGGTTTTTACCTCTATGGCTGTTATTACTGGAATTTGGCAATCTTTTGGTATTGAGATGGGCCCTTTAGGGGGTGAGAGGGGGGTGAAGTCGGTACTGAATCGATCTGCTAGGATATTGGCAATATCCTTGGGATCAGTATATTTAATGCCATTCTGTTGTAGTTCAGAGCAGATCTGAACATTGCCATTTAGATTCCTGACATAACTATAGAATGCCATGTGGTTGTCTTTGGAATCTTTGGCTATTTTATTTTCATAACTAGCTTTGGAGGATTTCATGAGGGATCTCAGCTTCTTACTGAGGCTGATAAGGGAGTTTTTTTCATTCTGGTATTTTCCCCTTTTCTGCAACAGTTTCTTCCTTTTGTTGCAAAGTTTGTTTATGGCAATGGACCACCAGATTGGCTTTTTTTTTTTTTGGAGGAGAGAGTCTTAGTTCTATTTTGGATAGCACAATTCATGCATGAGTGGATGTGCTCGTACAGTGCCTTAGTGTAGGATTCGGCAGTCGAACTTTCAGTTCCTGTCTGCATAGGCATCATGAGGTTTGTAACTTCCATCTTGAGTAGCATGAAGTTGGCTTTGGAGAAGTTTATTGCGGAGGTTTCCTTACTGGGGGGTGGGGGAGGGATGTAGATGTCAAGAGTGATTAGCTTATGGTCAAACCTGACCAAAGAAAGGGTGACCATAGGGGTGGAGCATCAATTTCCCATGTTTGTAATGACCAGGTCTAGGATAATGGAGTCCCTGGTGGGACTATGGATTAGTTGATCCAGGGCATTGGAATTTATGAATTCCAAGAACCGTTGGACAAAGGTGTTGGTAGACAAGTAGTTTTCCCAGTTAATGGCAGGGTAGTTGAAATCACCCAGTATTAGCGTATTTGGTTGTATCTTAATATTTTCAGTATGTTTAGAAAGGTGTAGTGAGAATCTTGGGGCATGGTTGGGGATCTGTAGCAAGCTACATTTTGCATTGCGGTCTTACCTAGTGTTAATTGCACCTGGAGATTTTCAGATGCATTGTGTTGGGCAACTAGCCTGGTGGTGTGAATATCCTTGGTGAATATGGACACTCCCCCACCTTTAGTGTTTTGGTCCTGGTTTGGTGGCCGAAAAGTGTGGTAAGAGTTGTAGCCTGGTATTGCAAGGGTGCTCTCTGGAGCCTTGAATCAGGTCTCATTTACTGCACAGATATCAATGCTTTCCATTTTTAGGAGTGCCTAGTGACTGTGAATGGCCACAAAAGCATTGATCCCTTCACACACACACACACACACACACACACACACACACACACACACACACACACACACACACACACACACAGTTGCCATGTCTGGGATTAGAACTCCTACCTAACTAGTACATCACACTATAGCATTACACAGTTATAGCATGAGCCACAGAGCTTAAAGGGCTACTACTTCACCAAAGGTGTATTCCAAGGTGAATGCCATCAGCAGGCTTGCCAAAGTAGGGCAATGGAAAGTGTAGTGACTGTGAATAGCCTCAAAAGCATTGATCCCTACACAGGCAATCACACAGAGTTTCACAGTTGCCACATCTGGGATTAGAACTACTACCTAACTAGTACATCACACTATAACATTACACAGTTAGAGCACCTGCCACAAAGCTTATAGAACTACGTTTTCACCAAAGGTGTATTTCAAGGTGAATGACATCATCAGGCTTGCCAAAGTAGGGCAATGGGAAGTGTAGTGACTGTGAATGGCCACAAAAGCATTGATCCCTACACACACAGTTGTCATGCCTGGGATTAGAACTCCTACCTAACTTATACATCCCACTATAGCATTGCACAGTTATAGCACACACCACAAAGCTTACAGGGCTACTCTTTCACCAAAGATGTATTTCAAGGTGAATGACATCAGCAGGCTTGCCAAAGTCTGGCAATGGGGAGTGTAGTGTGTGTGAATGGGCCATAAACCATTCATCCGGAAGCACACATACAACACTCAGTCACTCACAGGTTTACATTTAACAGGAACATGTATACAACTGCTAGATGAATAATGACTTGCACAGTCATGTTACACAGTTATCACAAGCACCACAGACACTATAGTGCTGAGGAATACCAGAAGCAAATGTCTACAGTGATTGGCATTTGTGCATCATGTAGTTTTAGGGTGGGACAGGCCTCATGATGGGAAGCTCTTTATCACTGTCTGTCACTCTCTTCCACACATCTATGCATGTGTATGTTTGGCCTATTATAGTGTGTTGTCCTTGGATATATGTGTGTATTCCTATCCAATGTGTGTGCAAAGCATGACTGGTGTACAATGTGGAGTGTGTGCTTTCATCTATAACTGTCAGATATGTATAGTCCACTGTTGTTTCCAGGCATGGGCTTCATTATAAGTGTGGGAACATGCCCAGTATGACCTTTCAGTATTTTTTGTCAGACATGGGGTTTGTTTCAGTGAGTGTGGGAGCATACCCAGTATGACTGTCTGTATAGAATGTGTGAATCCATTCCAGGTAGGTTGTACTCTAGTGCAGGCTTTTATGTTCTACACCTACAACTAGCAACCTGTTTCTGTAGGATATCTGTAGATCGGTTGACAATATGGGGCCACAATGGGCAAAGGATGGTGGGTTACTGTAAGTAATTGTGTCTGTGCTGCTTCTGCTACATGGTTTTGGTGTTAGCAGAGATATTCAGACATATGTACTGTTTTACACTGTGATGTTTTATGTCATCAACTACTGTCAGGTATACGTATTTGCTTGCAGTAATTTCCTCGGGAACACAGGATGAATAAAGCTGTGTCCAGTATTGTGGTCTGCAGCCTACATATTCTTGCACAATCATGCCATTCTGGTGGGGGAGATGCAGACACTTGCTGATGGGTCTGTGTAAATGGTTCAGCACCTTGGTGCAGTGGTGGCTGAGGATCCCATGCTTGTACATCCATTGACGTGACAGTATAGCCATATCCTGCTGTGGCCATACCTCACAGCTGTACAAATTCACACAGGTTACCCAGAGGCAGGGCTCATATTTCTGGGCATTACCCCTTCACATTGTGGTTTACGAGCAGGTTTGTAGCCATCCATTCCTGTGTTTGCAGGCAGGGATAGTATGTGCACAGAGCTGAGTTTCAGAATTCACACACTCCATGGCATCCATGCTTCTAACCCCCCCCCCCGTTATTCTATCCTCTTCCGAAAATTATGCAAACATTATCTGATAGGTATCCCTATAGTTATCAATTCATCCCAGCAGTATTTAGGGGTTGGTTCACAGTTCATGTAGTAGAACATGGTGGACATGCCCCTAGGATTTGTCAGCATGACCTTGCATTTGGGGTCTGTGGACTATATTATGTTGTTATTTGGGAGTCCATAAGATAACATACATTGGCAGTACAGGTGAGACACAGGACTTTGATAGAGGACTGTAGGGCATTTGGTAGTGATGCAGGCCATGTGTAGCAGGCTGGTGCATTGTGTCACTCCTACAGTCCCAGGCTGCAAGACACTATATTCCCCTGGGGTGACAGGGTAGATGCGCAAGGTGTTAATGTCAATTAATGTCAATAGGTTCTGTCCTTACTGATCCAGTAGTGTGGATGCTGGTAGGGTGCTGCTTACAGCTAGGGACACACCAGCATGGGACACCTCTTCAGCATGCTGCATTCTGTGGCTATTCCCATACAGAGGTGGGGGTCATATTGTACTCATTCCCAACAGCAGGGATATGACCTGTGAGGTACCTGTGGTTGATGGTGGGGTGAGCTGGGTGCATGTGTGCTATAGAAGCTACTTGCAGCTGACTCACAGATATACATGGGGCATTCCACTTATGCTGGTTTGTGCAGGGACATCATCAGTTTCTCAGTACTTCATACCTGTGACTTTTGTGGTCTGCCAGTGTTTGGCCAGACGACATCAGTATTCCATACTACACAGCCAACTAATGTGCTCTTAACCTGTATGTACAATTCCAAAGGCATGTCCATTTGACAGTAACATTTTATACACTCTCTGTCTAGGGTACTTCCTCCTGTGTACTGTTTGTATGTCTGGGTCCACATTCATGCAATGTCCATCTTTCATATGGTGACAGATATTACATCCAAACAATTAGCATGGATTAGTGCTGGAATGTGTCTTGATGGGATGCATTGTGTTTGGCACTGCAGTTGTGAGAACTTAGCCCTGTCATCAGCAGTACTGGCCACTGACCACCAGGACACAATCCACCATGCCTATATACTGTCCACTTTCACACAATATACAACACACACCAACCAAACACACACAGCCCTGCATATTTCACACATGCTGCAATCTATCCTGCTACTTTGGCTAGCTCAGGAAATCTGTGCTCCACTTTTATTATACCTACTCAAACATGTTACTACATTTCTACATAGGATTGTGAGGGGGGGGCACACCTGACAACTGTACACATTTGCTGTGACTGTACTGGAATGTTCAGGTACTCCATTTCATTCTGTATTCTGACCTTTCAACAATTGGCTTAAGTATTAGTGTCATTCAAAGGGGATCCAATGCCTGTCAGCCTGGGATGACATGCTCAACAAGCCACGATGCTTCGCTAGGGATGGCTTGCACCTGTCACCCCTGGGCTTTCGGATATTGGCAAAGGGTCTTGCCACCCCCATATTGCCTTTTTTAGGCAAGGCTCAAAAGACAAACCCACCTCCATAGGTATCACAAGGGATAAGAAACTAAGAGTAATGCTACTCAACTCCAGAAGACTAAATCTCAAGATGCACGCACTCAAAACTCTCCTTAGCATGGAGAACATTGATATCTGTGCAGTAACAGAAACCTGGTTCAAGGCTCCCGAGAGCACCCAAGCACTACCAGGTTATACCTTATACCATGATTTTCGGCCCCAAAACTTGGACTGAACCACAAAAGGAGGGGGAGTATCAATACTTGTCAAAGATACCCACACCTCCAGGTTGGTGGCACAGCACGAAGCATCAGAGACTATCCATGTGCAACTAACAGTGGGTAAAACTGCCTTCCAGTTTAGAGCCTGCTACAGACCACCCTCCCAAACCCTGGAACCCCACTCGGCCTACCTGAGAACACTGGAAAATATGAAGGTCTCTCCAAACACCATTATATTGGGCAACTTCAACTACCCAAACGTAGACTGGGAGCATTACTATAGCTCCAACACCCTAGCCCAAAGGTTCCTAGAATTTATAAACTCAAATGCTATGGAACAACTTGTTAACACTCCCACAAGAGGGGAAAACATACTGGACCTGATCATCACCAACATGGGGGCTCTATGCTCCAGATCAGAAGTGTATCCCTCACTGGTAAGATCAGACCATAAACTAATCTCACTGGATATTCACATCCTGACCCCACCCCCTGTCCAGAAAACCACAGTGAAAAACTTCTCTAAAGCAAATTTCACACTCCTCAAAACCGAGGTGGAATCCTTCAAAGCCCCCGGGCCTGTGGAAAATACGGCCCAGACTGCAGAATCCTTTATAAACTCATTCTATGAACACCTTCAGGAATGCATGGATCATGCAATCCCAAATAAAACCAAGACCCAATCCTCCAAAGGCAGGAGTCCTGTCTGGTGGACCCCAGCCATAAACAAACTATACAATAGAAGGAGGAAGCTACTACATGATAGAGCAAAATCCCAAAAAGTGAAGGCATCTCTGATCAGTATTAGGAAAAAACTACGGGCACTCAAAAAATCGTCTAAGGCCAGCTTTGAGAGAAAAATTGCCAGGACACTAAGGATAATCACAAGGCTTTCTTTAGTTATGTTAGGAACCTGGGTGGGAATTCCCAGATATGCTCAGAATTAGTCCAAAATGACAAAAAATACACCGAACCCACAGACATTGCTAACATCCTAGCTGACAGGTTCAGCGCAAACTTCTCCCCCCCCCCCACCAAAAGAGCAAATATCTATCCCAGCAGAGTGCTGCCACCCTGACATCTCAGATGCTCAGGTAAGAGCCGCCCTCTCCAAAGCAAAAAACACAGCATCAATGGGACCAGACAGTGTCCCGGGCTGCGTCCTACATGAACCTCAAGAAGAGCTAAACCCAAACATAAAACTACTGTTCAATCTCAGCCTTACTACAGGATATGTACCCAAAGAGTGGTGTACAGCAACAGTGGTCCCTCTCCACAAAGGTGGTGCCTCAATGGATCCTGGAAACTATTGCCCCATAAGCCTGACTAGCTTGGTCTGCAAAGCTATGGAAAGGATCATCATGGACCTCATAAATACAGATTTTGGGGACCTACAGACACTGGATCCTACCCAGTTCGGCTTTGTTAAGGGCACAGCCTGCCTCTTAAACCTGGTCAATTTCTTTGAAACAGTCACCAAGGCCATTGACGAGGGGAAGGTGGTCCACACAGCCTACCTGGACCTCACAAAAGCCTTTGATACAATACCCCACTCGGGCATTATAGATAAGCTCACCAGCTTAAATATAAACCCCTATGTCACTAGATGGGTTGCAAACTGGCTCAAGGACAGAACCCACATGGTTAGAATTGCTGGAGCCATGTCAGACTCCAAACCAGTTACAAGTGGCGTCCCACAAGGCTCAGTCCTGGGACCCCTCTTGTTCGGTATATATTTCTCGGACATACAGGCCAACATGGAAGGACTGTGGCTGACCAAGCTCGCAGATGACTGCAAACTAGGTGCCATAATCGACTCTCCAGCCAACACAAGCATCCTACAAAAGGGCCTCATAGAAACAGACAACTGGTGCCAGAGCCATGGCCTCAAGCTAAACACCAAAAGTGTATAGTCATCCCCTTTGGCAAAAACAAAGTGCCCACAAATTACCACATAGGTGGTAATCCATTAAGTACAGAAGAAGTAATTAGGGACCTGGGGACCCAAGTTGATAGCAATCTCTCATTTGAAAACCACGTGGCCAAAGTGGTTAGAAAAACATTTTATATAGCCCACCTAATCATGAAGGGATTCACATCTAGATCAGGGGAGGTCATCATGCCTCTTTACTCATCCCTCATCAGGCCCATAATTGAGTACAATGCCCCTTTTGGGATGTACCTTACAGACACCTGCAGCAACTGGAAAGACCCCAAAAGTACCTCACCAAGAGGATCAAAGGGCTCAAACAGATGGCATATGCTTCCCGGTTAAAGAAACTCCAGCTCTACTCAGTGGCATATGGCCTGCTCAGAGGCGATCTGTGCCTGATGTATAAAGCCATGTCCAACCTGGAATTAATGGACATGATGCACCTCAGAAAATCCAAATCCCATTGAGCTACATGCTCGAGAGACTTGAACCTCAGCACTGAAATAAATAAGACATGCTGGAGGGACAGATTCATAACCCAGAGGCTCCCTTCACTCTGGAATAAAATCCCAGTCCAGGTTAGGCAGAGTCCCTCATTGACTCTCTTCAAGAGGAATCTTGATGAGTGGATGGGAGATCGTAGGTTTACCCCGGGTATCACTTCTGTGTCACTGTTAGACAGAGGCACAGTATACTAACCTCGAAAAAGGGCATAGTAAAATTCATTTAAAATGGGTGGCGAAAGCCAAACACACTCTGGCTAGGCTTATAAATGCCCTAGGGCAGATAGCCTAGTGTGAACCTATGAACCTATGAACCTATCATGCAGGCTAGAGGCATATCAGTGTACTACGGTTCTTAGGTTTTATTGACCTACATTACAGTTTCAGACTTCTTACCCTACAGAACTAACATCCCAATCCCTGACCTGTTGTAGTCTGTCTGTGTAGGTCTGGAGGGGGGCTGTTATCACCATCAATCAGATGGCTTAGCACAGCCTTTCTTTGTGTTTGTCTACACCTGTCCTGCTTGCTGAGACTGTTGTTGGGTATGTGAGCCTCAATGACATGCATGCGTGTGTCCTATGGACACACATTTGGCCCACCACATGTCCTGCAGTGGGTTTTGTCACCTTGTCTAGTACTGCCTACTATGTTGACACCAGTATTTGTTAAGGATTTCATGATGCCGATGTAGGTGTCTACTATCTGCTGGCATCCAATTCAGCCACCCAATTCCCTAACATGCTCACATCCATACCATAGATACAGGTAGCAGAATATTCTACTCCATTCAGTAATTGATAGTGAGCGTGACTTACCTTGTGGCTGTGCCAGTGGTGAGGATGGTGCTGGAGGGCTGACTATGTCGGATGCACATAGTACACTCCCTATACTTGGTTAAGCACATGTAGTGTCATGCTTGGCATCCCTTTTACTGTATGTGTGAGTCAGAGTGAGGTGTTATTCCCTGGGTTCCTACCATGTCAGTGTATGTGCTATGCGTAGCCTCTTTGCCAAGGGCTGGGCATACTGGGCATGCCTCCTTCTGCCTACTGGGGCAAGCTCAGGTTGTTCCTCTTCCGAGTAACTCTGTGTCTGTGCAGGTCTTGGCAATGGTGGGGGGCTATGTGGCCCTGCCCCATGATATTCCTGCTGCAGCTGTTTCCGCAGGATCATATTGTGTAGCATGGCACATATGATGACAATTTGGGTACATATAACTGGTGAGTACTGCAAGGTTCCACTGGATATGTCCAGGCACTGGAACCATGACTTGAGCATCCCAAAGACACTCTCTATTATGATTCTGGTCTGTGCGTGTGCCTCATTATGGAGTTCTTGTTCGGGTGTGTGTGCATTTATGATGGGTGTCATCAGCCACGGCTCCAGTGTGTAACCAGCATCCCCTACTAGGTGGCCATATGGAATGTCTCCATTGGCAAATCTCTGGTACAGCTGCGTCATATGCCAGATGTGGGAGTTGTGATAGCTTCCAGGGCTGCCAGCACACACATTCATTATAATGCTCTGTTGCATCGCACATGACCTGGCAGTTGAGGGAGGGGAAGCCCTTGTGGTTTATGTAGACTCTACCCCACTCACCAAGTGGTGCTTTGATGTGTATGTGCATGCAGACTACATCACCCACTACCTCAGGGTAATCTGCTATTTGGGGAAGAGACGCATATTACTGGTCAACGCCTCACGGGTATTGAGGAAATATATGTGCTCAATGGCATGTGCTGACACGGCATCCAGGATCTGGTGGAGTACCCTGGATGCTGATGCCTGTGAGATCCCCATGATATTCCCAGTTGGCCTTTGGAAGGTACCTGTGGCTAGTGTTCTTAAGCCTATACATACCTTGGTATCCACTGGGATGAGTTCCCCTCTGTTGATTCTGTGTGTGAGGTGTGGCCAGCACAGATCAACAATTTGCTGTAGGAGGTCCCTGTCCACCCTATAGTCTGTGCACTCTTCTCCTTCTCCTCGCTGTGGGTCGGTCATCAGCATTCTTATCTTCACCACCCTCAGCCTCTTCCACATGTTGATTTATGACAGCAAATGCAGCCCCTATCATTTTATTGCTTTTGATAGGTAAAATTCCCCATTTGTGTACACCGGTGGTGTAGAGTTTGTGGGAAAAACCAGAGGGAAAGGTGTTTGCATAGTTTATAGTACTGTGCTGGGCTGGGCTGCTGCCTGTGTAATTGGCTGATTCTGATACATTTCATCTGCCAGCTATGCTAGTTCTCCTTGATTACCTTCCTACTGCTGTTTTCCCTTCACATTGCCTTCCTGTTTAAGCCCCGCCATGCCCCACACAAACACAGTGCTCAGATGTAAACGGAGCTGCTATTTCCTGGGGTTTTTTTTTTGTTTTCTTTTGTTTAAAACTCAGTGCATGGTGCGGACACATGTTTAGACAATGTAAAGTGTGCTTGGCCACTTCAGACACACCCCCTTCCTTAGCACGGTTGGGTGCAGGCTAACCATGAGGGGAAATCTGTGATTCAGTATCATTCCCCTCATTGCACAGAATTGCCTGCTAATGCCTAGTTACAAGTCTGACACTAAGCCTTTCCCCTTAGCAACTACTATTCACTGGTCTTGTTGTCTTCTACCTTCTATTGACTATAATGGCAAAACTGTGATTTTGCAGAAAAAGCTTTTTTCAGGGTTTTACTTTTATTTTACGGCCGATCCTGTTTGGGCGCAGCTGCCCTATGCTTAAAAATATAAAAGTTATTTTATTTTGCAACTGTTTTCCATGCCAATGTCCATATATTTGACCATCGACATGCTTTCCACATTATATACACCCTTCATTTGGAGCTGTCATGGCTCCATTTTGTAGTTTGCAGAAATGCACTTGGTTACTAACCTTTCTTCAGGTTACACTAATCCTGCACGGATGACTGCCAGCTTCCTGGATTGCTAATACACCTCATTTGCATGGTTTTCACCTGCAAATGGAGTAATTAGCATATAGGAGTTGTGTCTGCACAGGAATAGTGCAGGAGCACTTGTGCACATCCCAGCAGCTTGTTCCTGGATCTCTCGGCAGCCATATTGCCGCCAGCAGGTCATGCACGCCATGCAGAGCTTGCTGAATCCTGGGGACTATTTCCAACCTTATGTAAACACACTGCTGCATATTTGCTTCAGATGCATGCACCTTCTTTTCTATAAACTGCTGATATACTTGTATCAAATGCATGTACTTTACGTTCCTTTGTACTAATGTTTCCTATGTACTACACAAATGCTTAGCAATATATTTGCAAATTTTCTGTACCTTTGTACCCAGGTTATGACTGAAAAGTCAGTAGACCAGCTCACTTATCTGATTATCAAACTATAAAATAAATGAATAAATAAATAAATAAAACAATAAACAAAACAATGTACACATAAATCTCAAGCTTATATCAGCATTACCAAAAATATTATAATTCCACCTCTTGAATACTTAACTTTGCTTACTCTTGATTTCCCAGAAAACTCTGAAACTCTACAAATTACCACTAAGAAGATCTGCTGTTTTGTACCAAAACTCTCCATTATCTTTTGGAAACATTAGTAAGTGTGCATTCAAAATGATACGTGCCCATATCTCAAAAATAACAATCTGCTAAATTCACAAGTATATAACATTCTTTGTAAGAACACTAGTCTACCAATAACCAGCAAATTAGACATATCCATCCACAACCTCTTTTTCACATTTTTGCATGTGTCACATTGTCACTTCAACAGTGGCAATCATCTATAGCCAACATTTACACCGCCAGAGGCTAGCCCTGCCACTGTACAAATGTATACATATAAATAAATTATACAGCCAAAGATCAGAAGTCAATGGTAATTTAGACTTACTCTATATGTTTTAATTAAATGTATCCAGAGGATCACTTTTCATGATCAGCTAAGCACCTCTTATACATGCATTCTAGACCATAAATCTTTCAGCAAACTTGTGTTCCACCTCTCCTCCTGTGCAAAATGTAACTACTTTTACTTAAGAACATTTCCTCATACAGTTTACCCTCATATCCACTCTTGATTTCCTGAAAATATTCCTAATTTTGCCTTAACTATTTCTTTGCATTGATCACCCAACCTTAATCTGACCCAAATATATTTACGTTCTCAAGCTTCCTGTTAAGTGCTTTCTGAAACAGCTCACTGAAAGCACTAAGGCACATTAGTGATATAAACATCAGCCTTCTCAGCACTGAAACCCAGTTACAAAAGCACTGTAACAAAAAGGAGTGAATCTAATGGAAATGCTGAGTTACAAATTTCTCATAACTCTACAAGAAGTACCTACTTTTTCTATTTACAATAAATCATACTGCAAAAAAGTAAATATTTCTGCACCTGTATTTTTCATAGCTCTGTAGTCTTCTTTCATCTAAGCTATTTTGATAAAGTTTTGATTGTAACAATAGCTGAAGCATTGAAAACATTGTATTTCATGGTCAATAGAAGTTGATAGAGCAGATAATTTCACTTTGTGTGGCATGCAGTGACCTCAGTATTTGAATAGCTAAGTTTTGGAGTGCAAGGATCTAACCCCTACACTGAAATTCTCAGATTTTGCCAGTTTTGATTCCATTCTGCACACATTGTCACATTGTTGAATTAGGCAGTAATAAAATATTTGTTGGAGGATATACATATGCTCTCTATTGTATCTAAACATTGCCAACATGTAAATACAAGAAGCATGTCGTGTGCACATTTTTTTTATGTTTATTATGCATGGCAGTTAGTGCAAAGAATTAAGACTCTGAGCTGGTAATAAGTTGCTTCCTGCCATCAGTGGTAAAGGGTTTGTTTCCTTTCACGTTTGTTTGCATACTGTTTGATTTTGAGCAACTGATTTAATCAGACTGTGCTCCTAGACTGAACCTGAAAATGGACATGTGCATTCAGTGGGCTTATTTAGTTAATAAATGAATAAAAATATATTCACTTCTAGGTCATGCCACATTTGAAAGGGGTCTGTTGGAGTCAATCACTTATCTGGTTATCAAATGTATAAATACATATCATGTGATTGTTTGCTTTAAATATCTTTTTTATTGATTTTTTTAACTGGAATACACTCTAAACTAAACACAGCCGATAGACATTGTATTGCATATTAATGTCCAGCATATAGAGATATATAAGCAATTAATAAAATTTACACTTAAATTCTAAAGCAAGACAGAAGACAGTCTTTAATCTTTAACCAATATAATTGTATCTGCAACCTTAACTTTAATTTTTTCTTGGCTTTAAGAAGAAAGTACCCGATGAAAAGTGTATCCAGTAAAAATGTATGAAATCATCTAAGCTAATGAGGACCTATATAACCTCAACAGTTACAACCCTTCTAACAGGAGGATGCAAGCCCTGTAATGTCTGTATCTTACCACCAATTACCAATGTCCTACGGCCGGATACACAAAGGCTTACATGGAGTCTTAGAGTAGAGTAAGACTCCATGCAGCCATCATGTCCGATGAGCGATCCAGAACAGCCTGTAGGGGCCTGTAAGAGAGCTCCTAAAATGGCTCTTACACGGACAGGGCTGGGATATGCAAATTACCTCAATTGCAGGCAAAAGGCATGCAAATGAGGTAGATTTGCGATTCAGGAAACCCGAACCTGTCCGAGTAAGAGCAGTGTTATTTGCAGAAATGTACTTAGTTGACAACTGAGTACCGTTCTGCAAATAGCAAAACGGAGCCGTGACAGCTCCAAATAAAGGTTGCATCCAGTGCAGGAAGCATGCCAATGGCCAAATATACAGCCATGTGAAATGTTTCCTGATGCAATATGAAAATAATAATATTTTATTTTTTTTTCGCTGATGTCCGATGTTTAAGCGTAGCGTAGCGCCGTGCAAACAGGTGCGCTCTAAAACCCAGAATACTAAAAATTAAAACCCACAAATGTGGATTTTATTGAAATTGTTAATGTACAATGCAAGGGAATGGCAGGCTGAAGACAACATGGCCACCGAGTAGAGGTTGCTAAGGGGGGAAGCTCAGTCTAAGACATGTAACCAAGCATTAGTAGGCAATCCTATGTAAATGAGCATTAGGATAGTGAATCGCAAGTTTACATAGCAAATGAGCACAGTCAGTGGAGTGTAGGAGTAGGATATGGGGAGTAACAGAGTAGAAGATAGGTGACATCACGAGGGGGGTATGTATGAAAGAAGTGAAGCTCATTGGAGCAGAGTGGCATGTGTCAGCTGTCATTCACACATCATGGAAAGAGGTGTGTCAACAGGTAGGCTAGGGAAAGGCAAGAAATGGAAGGTGTATGCCGTGGATAACACCAAAGTTTCTTGCTGAGCGGGTATGCGTGAGTGTGTGCATGCGTGTAAACCCAAATAAAACAGAGTGCGTGCGTGTAAGCCGGAGTAAGCATATATAAGGCTGTTTAAAAAGTTGTAAGCGCGTTTGCGCTGGTGTACGCATGTTTTAACCTGAATAAGCAAGTTTTAGTCCATGTAAGCATGTGTGCATGTGTGTTAGCTGCTGTGCACATGTTTGCGCTTGTGTGCGCGGTGCTCCCCCTTAGGAAACAGAAAGGAAAAAGGAAGCACAACAAATAGTAGGAAGCTACCAGGGAGTACTAGCAGAGCTAGCAGGTGAAAACAATCAGAATCAGGCAATTACACAGGCAGTACACTAGCCCAGCCCAGCCTAGCACTTAAAACTCTGCAAACAACAGTCCATTATGTTTCTCACAACAGACACTGCAGTAAGCTAATAGAAGTGAAAACTGAAAAAGCTTTACTGAGACAAAGAAATGTTAGGGGCTGCCATTGCTGTTATAAGGCGACATATGCAACATGCTGAGGGTGGTGACAATGGAAATGCTGCTGGACAACCCACAGTGAGGAGACGGAGAAGAGTGTACAGGCCCAGGGTAACCTACCAGGGGCTACATGAGCTGGAGATAGTGGAGCGCTATAGAGTGGACAGAGACCTCCTGCAGCAAATTGTTGAGCTGTGCAGGCCACGCCTCACACACAGAACCAACAGAGGGGAACCCATCCCAGTGGAAACCAAGGTATGTGTTGGCCTAAGAATATTAGCAACAGGTACCTTCCAGAGACCAACTGGTGATATGATGGGGATATCACAGGCATCAGCATCCAGGGTACTACACCAGTTCCTGGATGCCATGTCAGCACATGTCGGTGATCATGTATATTTCCCCAATTCCCGTGAGGTATTGGCCAGCAATATGCATCTCTTCCAGCAAATAGCGGAATACCCTGAGGTAGTGGGTGCAATAGACTGCACGCACATATGCATCAAAGCACCAGCCGGCGAGCGGGTAGGGTCTACTTCAACCGCAAGGGCTTCCCCTCCATCAACTGCCAGGTCATGTGTGATGCCCAGGGCATAATACTGAATGTGTGTGCAGGCTGCCCTGGAAGCTACCATGATTCCCATATCTGGCATCTGACGCAGCTGTACCAGACATTTGCCAATGGGGACATCCCACATGGTCACCTAGTGGGGGATGCTGGCTATGCACTGGAGCCGTGGCTGATGACACCCATCAGAAATGCACACACACCTGAACAGGAATGCCATAATGAGGCACACGCACAAACACGTAATGTAATAGAGCATGTGTTTGGGCTGCTCAAGTCATGGTTCCGGTGCCTGGACACATCTGGTGGAGCCTTGCAGTACTCACCAACTACATGTACCCAAATTGTCATGGTATGTGCTATGCTACATAATATGATCCTGCAAAAACAGCTGCAGCAGGACCAGCATAGGCCTGGGCCAAACAGCCCCCCACCATTGCCAAGGCCATCACAGGCAGAGCGTGACTCAGAGGAGGAACAACCTGAGCCTGCCCCAGTAGGCAGAAGGAGGCATGCCCAGTATGCTTTGGCCTTGGCAAAGAGGCAATGCATAGCACATACACTGGCTCAGTAGGAACTCTGGAAATGATACCTCTCTGACTCACACATATAGTAAAAGGGATGCCTAAGTTGACACTACCTGCTTTCAAACATGTACAGGGAGTGTAGTATGTGCATCCGACATAGGCAGCCCTGCAGCACCACCTAAGGCATGATTGCCATGTGTTAAGCAATATAAAGCAGTGCTAAACAGCATTTACCACCATGTAGTATATGCAAACAAAATCGCACACACCAACTAGCACAACTGTGGTCAATGTTCAGTAATATTGGGCAACGTCCAGCAATGTTGGTGAATATTGAGCAATGTCGGACAAGCCTGGTCTAAGTAGGGCATAGCTGAACAAAAGCCAACATGCTCATATTTGCTTAACTGGCCCTTAAGCAGTCTGGTCTGCTCAGTATGAAAATATAAAGCAGTGATGGGCCTCAAACCCAGGATACTGTGCACTATAGCCAAAGTACTGAACCACTAAACCATGACAGTATTGCAGTGGTCAGCCTGTATGAAGGAATGTTGATAAGTCTATGCAAAGTATTTCATGGAAACCCTGCAGGCACAGCATAATCCTTGTCGAGTTATGACACAAAGGTGAGTCCTGCAGTGAGAACAGAACCTGACTTCCAACACACACAGTATAAATGTTAATATCGGTCATGTTCGCACACATCAACAAATGTAGTGGACCTCAGATAGCAACATACTGAAAGGTCACACTGGGCATGCTCACACACTTGAATAAATGAGACAAATGTCAGGCAACAAAACACGGAATGGCAGAACTGGGCATGCTCACACACTTAGGCCATGTCTGAGTACAGCAGTGGGCCACGCATATCTGGCAGTTGCATGTGTTAACCCAGGAACCTGTCACTATACAGCAATCCACCCTGTGCACACAGTTATATGACAACAGACACATCTATAATATAGTGGAACCCTGTCATAATCAAATATGTTCTGCAGATACCGAAGTTGTTCATAGAAACTGGTAAAGCAAAGATGATAAAGACCTGCAAACAGTATCAGCAATAAACATTGTGCATCTTGAACATTAGCATAGGTTCAGAGGTCGATACTAGGCTATCTGCCCTAGGGCATGTACAAGCCTAGCCAGAGTGTGTTTGGCATTCGCAACCCTGTCAGATTACTACACTGTGTGTGTGAATAGTAGGTCACACAAGATAGCCCATGTACATTTAGGCTAGTGTGCCTCTGTCTAGCAGGGACACAGAAGATATCCCAGGGTAAACATACGATCACCCATACAGTCATCAAGATGTCTCCTGTAGGTGGTCAGTGGGTGGCTCTGCCTATGTGAAACTGGGATTACATTCTGGAGTGAGTGGAGCCTCTGGGATAAGAATCTGTCCCTCCACAATGTCCTATTAACATCTGTGCTGAGGTATACGTCCCTGGAGTGTGTAGCTCCAAGGGAGTCGGATATCCTGAGGTGGAGCATGTCCAGTAATTCTGGGTTGGGTATATCTGTAAACAACAGGCACACATCATATCTGAGTAGGTGGTAAGCGACTGAGTAGAGCTGGAGTTACTGCATCTGAACTGTGCAGGGCATCTGTGTGAGTCCCTAGATCTGCTTGGTGAGGAACTTCCATGGCCAGTACAGTTGCTGCAGGTGTCGGGTAAGGTACACCCCAAATGTGGCATTGTAACCAAGCATGGATGTGATGAGTATAGGGGCACAATGACCTCACTCGATCTAGATGTGAAACCATATGGGATAAGGTGGCCCACATAGAAGGTGTGTCCAACCACTTTGGCAACGTGAATGTCAAAGGCGACAGTACGAACAAGTCATGTCCCCAAACCCCTAACAACTCCTACCATATGTAATGGAGTACTACCTATGTGGTAATGTGTGGGCATGTTGTTATTCCCAAAGGGGATGACTATGCAACTAATGGCATTTAGCTGTAGGCCATGGCTCAGGCACCAGTCATCCATCTCTGTGAGACCCTGTTTGAGTATGCATGTGGCAGCTGGAGAGTTGATCATGGCACCCAGTTTGCAGTCAAGTGCAAACATGTTCAGCCATATTCCCCCTGTGGTAGCCTGTACGTCAGACAAATATATACTGAACAAGAGAGGTCCCAGGACCGAGCCGTGTGGGATGCCACGTGTAACTGGTGTATAGTCAGACATGGCACCTGCAATTCTGACCATGTGGGTGCTATCCCTGATCCAGGTATCAATCCATCGTGTGAGATATGTGTCCATATCGACGCTGGTGAGCCTATGCATAATGGCCCAGTGGGTTATTGTGTTGAAGGGTTTTGCAAGGTTCAGGTAGGCTGTGTGGACAGCCGTCCCTATGTCGATGGACCTGTTAGCCATTTAAAGAATACAAACAGGTTCAAGAGGCAAGATCTGCCCACAACAATGCTGAAATGTGTAGGACACAGTGTCTGTAGGTTCCCGATGTCTATGTGTATGAGTCCCATGACAATACGCTCCATAGCTTTGCAGAACAGGCTACTTAGGCTTATAGGGCAATATTGTCTGTGGTCCATTGTGGCACCAACTCTGTGGAGTGGGACCACTGTCGCTGTATGCCATTCCTTGGGTACATATCCTGTGGTAACTCCGATATTGAACAGTGATGTAATGTGAGGGTTGCGTCTGTCATGATGCTCATGTAAGATGCAGGCTGGGACACCATCTGGTCACATTGATACTGTGATGTACGCTTTGGGGAGGGCAGCACTCACCTGTTACTGTGTGATGTCAGGGAGGTTATACTCTGTTGGGATGGATAGTTGCTCCTTAGGGGGGATGGGTGGGAGACATCTGCACTGAACCTGTTTGCCAGGATGTTGGCAATGCCAGTGGGTTCAGGGTAGGTTTAGTCAGTATGCAGTAACTCACAGCATATCAGTGAGTGTCCACCCAGGTTCCTGACATAACTGAAGAAGGCCGTGTGATAGTCCTACATGTCTGTTGCAATTGTCTGGTAGAAGCGGCCCTTAGAAAAGTTCATGAGTGATTGTAGCTGTCTGCTAGTACAGATCACAGATGCCTTCCCAGTCTGGGATTGTGCTCTATCATGTAGTAGCTTCCTCCTGATGTTGTACAGCTTATTAATGGCTGGGGTCTACCAGACAGGTCCCCTGCCATTGGAGTAGTGAGTCCTGTTGTTATTTGGGATAGCACAATCCATGCAGTCCACTAGGTGTCCATAGAATGTGTATGTAAAGGATGCAGCAGTGTGAGCCATATTTGCCACTGTCTCAGGGTCTCTGAAGGATACCACCTTGCTTTGGTGAAGTGAGACGTTGGCTCATGAGAAGTTCACCAAGATTACCCAGGATGGGTGTGTGGAGGGTATATGTATGTCCAGTGAGATACATGTATGTTCTGACCTTACCAATGAGGGGTATATCGCTGGTGTGGAACATAGAGTCCCCATGTTGGTGATGATCAGGTCCAATATGTATTCCCCCTTGTGGCTGTGCTGACTGGTTGTGCCATAGCATATGAGTCTACAAATTGTAGCGACTGTTGGGTGAGGGTGTCGGGGCTTGAGTAGTATCCCCAGTCAATATTTGTGTATATGAAGTCACACAATATAATGGTGTTTGTGGAGACCTTCATATTCTCCATAGTTCCCACGAAAGCCGAGTGTGGTTCCTGAGTTTGGGAGTGTGTTCTGTAGCAGGCAACAAACTGAAAGGCAGTATTGCACAATGGTAGTTGTATATGTATGGTCTGTGATGCTTTGTGCAGTGCTACTAACCCGGAGGTGTGTGTATCTGTGATGTATATGGATACTCCCCCTAGTTGTGTTGTCTGTTCCAAGTCTTGTTGTCAGACAGCATGGTATGAAACATAACCTGGTAGTGCTGGTGTGCATAAGCGAGCCTGAACCAGGCATCTGTCAGTGCACAGATATCGCTATCCTCCATACTGAGGAGAGTCCTGAGTGGCCGCAATATGAGGTTAACACAACTGTTGTTGAGCAGCATTACCCTTAGTTTCATTTAACCTGTAATGTCTATGGAGGTGGGTTTGTCTTCTGAGCCCTGCTTAAAAAGGCACTATGGTGGTAGCAAGAGCCTTAGCCAGCATTCCAAAGTCCAAGGGTGACAGGTGCAAGCTGTCCATAGTGAAGCTACGTGGCATGTTGAGCATGTCACCATAGGCTGACAGACACTGTATCCCCTATGAATTAAACAAATTTGTTAGGCAACTGTTAAATGTGATATGTGTGTCCGTATACTGTGACATCATAATTGGTGGGTGTAAGATGCTAGACAAGGTCAGGGTCATACTGGCCTGGGCTACATGATCAGAGTGTTCCTCCATGTATCATGTCATGTGGTCCAGGGAGTAACGTCTGAGGTTATACACACCAGCATGGACAATGATGGTGCCAGTCCTGTACTTGCTTTGGAGTGACCTGACTGCCTGTGTTATGCGGCAGATCCTGGCACCCAACAGACAGCCCAAAGTGACTATTCCCTTGTTAGGGCTGGTGAGTGGTACGTCAGTGTGTCTGACAATAAGTGTCACCTATTACAAGTGTATTAGGTGTGTTGTTTAGCCTGAAGGGCAGTGACTGTGTGGCACACTGACATTGTGAACTATGTGATATGTGGGTATTGTAGTGGGGTAGCAGGTGTGTGTGTGTCTGCTTTGGAGGTCTCTGCTGCTTAGGTAGAGTACATTTACAGCATCCGAGTATGTCTATGTGTGATAATGTGGTTTGAGTGCTGTTGCTAGAGGATATGTGAGACTGATATGTGGTGTGTGTGGTTACCTTCACCACCTGATAGACTGTGCCAGTCATGGGTCGAGAGAGTTCAGCACCCTGTATGTCTATATAGGTGCATCTCACACATATATCTGAGTTTGTCGGGAGGAGGAGAGGGTTGTCTGTGTACATGAGGCAGATGTGACATTGTGTCAATATCACAATATCCACCAGCTGGACTGAAGAGTACACATGAAACCGACCCCTGGACATGCCAGGATATTATCATGACATACTCTGTAGCCTGATCACAAAGGATCAGTAGGGTGTTAAGCATGTAAAAGAGTATAACAGGGATTAGTGCTCATGTTCATTGGTGTTTTGTAAAGAGTAGCTGAGAAGGAGTCCAGACTGAATCATGACACCTCCTTCAGCTATGTCATAAATAGCAATGTACACCCATATATGTCCTGAGTCAGGGCCAACTGTACCTGAGTGACAATGCCGACATCATGACAGACAGGCCCATATGTACATACCCATCTCCCACTGACAATAGTCCATATCATCATACCAGGAGATATCACATGTAGAATGGATGAGCAGCTACCCCACTGCCAAAAGCATGGCAGCAAGTGGAATACATTGATTCCCAATATGTGTCATGCACAAACTACAGAACAAACAGATCATGCACCTGAACAGTCAGCTGAGCCTCACCCCTACACAGGATGTGGAACCGTTGAATGTGTCACAGCTACATATGGCACTCCCCACAAGTGTTGGTGCACAACACACCATGGGAAGTCAAGTCCAGTACGCCTATGAAGTCTGATCTGCAAGGTCATGGAGTCCATCATGGTTGCAGTCATAAACAGAGCTATTGGAAGCTGACATACACACAACCCTACCAACTGTGGTATGTTCATGTGCGGATCATGGTTCCCAAACATGCTAGACTGTTTGCAAGGCAGCCACCCAGGACATACATCAATGAACACATCTACACATGTGTCACATAGACTTTGAATAGCCCTTTATCAACATCCCAGACACATGTAGTATCCACAAAACCAACAAGCTGTGCATAAATATGTGTTGACATATGACGGAATGTCAATGTGTCCACAGATAGATCACACAAGGTAAGGATTCTGAGGTCTTGTTCAAGCTGTTGACACCTGCTGACCCACATGGACCATTCCTGGAATGGCATAAAACAAAGTGTACACACATCACCATGTCCAGTCTGATGATGTCACCATCCTATAAATACAGCAGGAGAAGGGAAACCAGCCAGTAAAGCAAATAGCGTGCCGTGTTAATGCGTCTCTCTAGTATCATAACATAGTTAGGTAGGGGTTTGAATCCTGCAAACAGTGAGTGTGTATGTGTGCAGTTTCCTTTGAGAGGTGTTCCCTTTTTGGAGACTGGGAAAACTCACTAAAAGAGGTACATTCCTCTTTGGAAAGTCTGATGATGTCACCATCCTACAAATACAGCAGGAGAAGGGAAACCAGCCAGTAAAGCAAATACTGTGCAGTGTTAATGCGTCTCTCTCTAGTATCATAACATAGTTAGGTAGGGGTTTGAATCCTGCAAACAGTGAGTGTGTGTGTGTGTGTGTGTGTATGTGTGCAATTGTCTTTGAAAGGAGTGCCCTTTTGGAGACTGGGAAAACACACTAAAAGAGGTACATTCCTCTTTGGAAAGACTGATGATGTCACCATCCTACAAATACAGCCGGAGAAGGGAAACCACCCAGTAAAGCAGATAGCGCGCCATGTTAATGCATCACTCTCTAGTATCATAACATAGCTAGGTAGGGGTTTGAATCCTGCAAATGCTGACTGTGTGTGTGTCACTGTTGGTCAATGCAGTGTGGGTTTTGCTTTTACTATGGTATGACATAGTATGATTACAACAGTAAGTGCATTGCACACATCAGGTATCTGCATGGCAAATATATATGTGTACATGTCCCCTCAATCAGTACATAGGTGTGAAGCCTGCATACTACATGAATACATTTGTTTCCATTGACAGGTTGTGCCGCTGCTTCTCAGATCGTAGGTCACATATGTATGTATGTGACAAGGCCATCCACTGTCGTGTTCTGTGGCCAAGGTCATCTGTGGCACACACACCCATGACAGTTACTTAAGAGTAGTGTGAGTGAGGGTATATGCCTGGGGTATATGTCAGACATGGTCATACACAACAAAGACTGCCAAGAATGGACAGTCTTTATAGGTGTACGACTGCCTTGTGGATATGCATTCAGGCCTCTAATGTCTTATGTGATACACCTTGGGACTCCACAATACCTATGGATATGTGGATACCAAGGGACACATGACATAACATGAGGCTGTATGTACACATTGGTACCCAACATACATGTTGAGGGCTACCACCTGTGTGGTACTGATGGGATAGTATGTATAGTACATGAGGATGACTATGCCATAGTCGGCTTACTGCTATACAGCATGTATCAGACAACAGGTATCTGTCTGTATGATACCCTTGTGTAGGATATGCGTCCCATCCAGGGAATGCATTGTAGGCCAATCCATGCATTTCCAGATTTGGATGGACACATCCCTAGTGTGTCTGCATGTACCTAAGGAACTATATGCCAAACAGGTGTGGTCACAGGAATGGGTGGCGGTCATTACCACTGGTTAGTGTTATAGTGTAGCACCGGAAGGATCCAATTGTTACTGGGTTCCCTACTACTGTGTGTCATTTGTCAGGACATCATCCAATGATTGCTTATAGTCATGCTGTTGAGGTTGTGTATACTACCAGACCGCAAATCATTGACAGATATTAACGGTATCACCCACAGCATAGTGTCAACCCATGTCATACACACGTCTACCCATGTTAGTACATAACTGTAGTAGAATGCATACTGGCCATTGAAAGATACTATGAGATGTTAACAATGTGTACGACAGGGTATGCCACATGTCCCATGTGTCCACTATGCACGTACATCCAGACAGTGCGCACCCACCATGTTCACAGATGTACACTTGCTAATCTGTACTGCACACATCACACACGTACTGTCCACTCACTAACACATGCTGGCAACACATTACACTTCAGCCAAGTGGCACATGGGTGGACAATACATACTCAGACCTAACAGTGGTGTAAACAATGCTACATTGACAATCAGAGCTTTGATGCATAATGTCTGCTCAGATATACCTACAAGGATGTCGTTACACTTCCTTGTTGACAACTTGCTATTATTGCTACACTGCTATAGTGTCACCCTGTGCATCAGCACCATGTTAGCCTGTCCCTCCATCAATGATGCAGATGACAGGAGGCGACACAGGTATCATCATATGCACAGGGCATTTTGTTGTTTGCCAGAGCCTGACATTGACCCATCCAATCGACATGTCTGTGTGTGTGTGTGTGTGTGTGTGTGTGTGTGTGTGTGTGTGTGTGTGTGTGTGTGTGTGTGTGGGACAACAGTACAGCATGGGCCAATGTTGATGTAATGTGTGTGTGTATGTGTGAGCCCTAGTTGTTTGGTTAATGTGTGTGTGTCTGCATGCACACAGCTCCACCATGTGGCTGCCATATACGGTAGTTTGTGGGACAGCCACAGACTGTACCTGCTAGGCTGTACAGATCACTGTCTCTGGCCATGGACACAGTACCTGTGCCTGGCAGGGGTGCTACGGACAGTATCGGGTACCAACCCTGACTGGGTACTGTCATCAGAGGCAGAGGTATGATGACTGGACCCATGTCCCTGCTGGGACTGGCCAGAGCCACGTGCACATGGTCTACTGGGATGGTCAATGGACAGGCCAGCCCCAGCATTGCTGGGGCTGGTACTGCCACTACGGGAGCGGCTGTGAACTGTGGGCCATCCACGACCACTGCCAGCTGTTGCTGTTGCTGGCATGCATCCGCGTCGACGTCGCAACCATCCCGCATGGTCCTGGCTCATGGAAGACATGTTGTGGAGGGCATCTAATGTCTCCCCCCAACGTCTATCAATGACCTCGGTGTAAGTCCGGATGGCACCGGCAAGGTCACGGATGCTGTCATTGATAGCGGTGTAATGTGCCCTCTGCACCCTAAGTCCCTGCCTGGTGTACCATTCCATACGTGCCTGAGCCTGCATTACAGCCCGGAACATACTGGTCATCATAAGACCTGTGAGGGCATGCCTGCCAGGGGCAATATGACCAGTGGTGCTCCCCCGAGAACCCCTGGACCTCCGCCTATGTGGTACCATTCCAGGTCTATGGCTATGGCTGCTGTGAGGGGATGCAAGTGCCATGGGTACCACACTCTCCTGGTCAATGCCAACTGTATGCTGTCCCTCGCCTATGGCCATTGGTGGTGAGGGATGTATTGACAGTATGAGTGTGCGCATAGATGGGGTTGAACGCTGTGTACTGTCGATTGGCGGACCAACGACAGACCCTGTCAAATCTTCCTGTGCCAAAATACATGTGTCATCATCACCACTATTCATGGCAGTGGCTTCAGGTTGCCTGCTGCTTTCGCCAACCCCTAACTCAGCACCTGTGAGAGGAAGACAGGAAACACACTTTACGGTCTGCACATGCACACATGCACACATGCACACATGCACACATGAACACATGAACACATGAACACATGCACACATGCACACATGAACACATGAACACATGCACACATGCACACATGAACACTAATACACACCTCACTACAGCACATACACACACATACCAGCAATCCAACACATACTCTATAGTGGGTGAAGGTGGGTGTCAGTATCACAAGGTAGACAGTCACCACACATGTGTCAGCATGCAGAATATGTGTTGCACAAGACCATGCAGTGCAAGTGTAGATGCCCCTATTAAATGGCAGTATACATGGCTTTGATGCAACTGTGTAGTTGTTCAGTGATTGGCTACACCCTGGAACACAATGTGTACATGGACACAACATTGCTGTGCAGGTATTATCAGCTCTGCAATGCCCTGTGCACCATCACTCACAAGTATACATGCCATGGCTGCATGTGTTATCTGTGTGACACATAGATATCCATGTCTGAGTGCAGTGTCTGTGTCCATAGCAGATAATAGTGGGCACGGGTGTAGCACATGCATGCTATGTACACACATGGGATGTGCGGTGCATGTTGACGTGAAGGAATCCCAATGCTCGACATGGCCAGTGTACAGTGGTTATGGTGAGTGTGGGACATATTGCAGATATGTGGGTGCCAGACATGGCATGGCATGCTACATGACTGCAACATTAAACACCACACATACCCAATGTGTGTCAAGTGACCTATACACCCACTAGCATTCCAGGACATATATGTGACACTTTGTGTGGATGGTGACTGCTGTGCATATTGTGTATACTGGCATATGTAAGCACACAGACAACATGCTATGCATATTGTGTATAGGTGCATATGTTTGCACACACACAACACTGAGGTGCAAAGCAATGACTGCTATGAGTAGTACTGTGGTCACTGTAACTGGATGGGGTGTAGTACCCTGTGCCATCATCAACATGCATCTTGTGGTCACTCACAGCTACTAATGTGTGCAAGACCACCGCCTAGCATGCTGTACCTGAACTGCAGTGCCGTGGCTACATTCACAATTACACAGCCACCTTGTACATGGGTGTGTGAGGTGCCCAATAGGGAGCATTGCCTAACATGACTGTGTTATGTGTTGCAGAGTGTTGCACAGCCCCATGATAGGCCTCTACCCCTGAGGTACATCATGTGTGTGTGCATGACATGTGGGATACTGAAGTGTGACCTTACAGCGGGTGTGTGGTAATGCCAAATGTAGCATGTTTTCGTGTACTGCGATGATAAACGTGTTCTGTTGTGTACAGCTGTAGCAACTATGCATATCCAATGTGCAGTACAGTGTTGCCACAATTGTGTCTGCTGCACTGTGCATTGCATGTGATTGAGGCAGCTACTGACTTTACTGAGATGATTGATGTCTCACAGCAAACATGCACAGCATGCATTATGCGTAGGTGTGTTACGTGTACATGGCCTACACCTCACCTATGACATGCACATTTCATTACCAATATTAAAGTGTTAACACACTCACCAGCATGTATTGTCTGCCCTGCTGTCACACCAGAGGGACCTAGAAGAATATGACACAGTTTGTCAGTGGCCACAACTGTGGCATTGCTACTGTGAGTGTGCTAAACGACAGTGGAACAACAGTCAACAGTCACAGGTGTACGGATACTATTCCAAATATCAGTATTGCACACGTTAGGCAGCACAACTGCTAAACACACAGTACACATCTCACATATGCATATTCTAACAATACAGGTAACGGTAGTCTACAGCTAGGGCGTATTACCTGCATGCTCCATGTCATCCTGCTGGGTGGCTCCGGCCTCCATGATGACACATGTGTGATGCTGTTGCTGCTGTAGGCCAGGAGCCACCATGCTTAGGAGCAGCTCCTCCACTCTGGTGAGGGGGGGATGTATGGCCACCCCACCACCTGTGGCAAGCTGTTGCCTATGGATATCAGACACATGCCACCGGACATGTCTAATTAAATCACTGCAGTGATGGCGTACCTGCTCATATGTCCGGTTATGCATGCCTATGTCATTTACCCGGTGAACAAGGTCTTGCCACAGTGCAGTACGGTCATGCTGGTGCTGGCTGGCCCTGGAAAAAAGCAGGTTATAGTGCTGCACCAGGCTGTTCAGAATTTCCTGCTCCTCCGCAGCTGAATACGATGGATTACGTTGATGAGCCATAACCCTGGAAGACAATTAAACGATATGTGTGAGCATGTCATGTGGCACACTTAACATTATGAAGTACAGATATCACTTAACTGCCATATATAGCATCTATCTGTCTATCAGAGGATACACACATTCAATACCACATATCAGTGCTCAGCCCACAACTGGCTGACAGTGCCTGCAACACTCCATATAACACACCAGTATACACCAGTAGTCGGCACACTGTTTGGGATACAATGCACAACCTCGCCCCGGGGTATATATCAAGCTAATGCATGAAGAAATATGTCATCCAATGCAATGAATGTCATGT
The DNA here is from genome assembly GCF_019279795.1 of Protopterus annectens. Taxonomy (NCBI): domain Eukaryota; kingdom Metazoa; phylum Chordata; order Ceratodontiformes; family Protopteridae; genus Protopterus; species Protopterus annectens. The sequence goes on from NC_056739.1 coordinate 1,606,949,408, forward strand.
ACATTTACAGTATTACCGGTAAACCACCCTAGTCTTTGATGCCATACCCCTACCTAACATATGTGCACGGTTGTTAATATAGCTGGCATACTGCTGTAACAGAGTATACATGTTGCTAGGTACACACACATACCCTGTAACACACATGTCATTGCGGGCATGGTACAGGCATCATTAAACACACATCAGACATACATACAACACACAGATGTATGCCGACACAGATGAGCATTACCTGTGTACCTTATAGTACTGTGTGCCCCTACTTACAGATACCTATGCCTGTGGTATGTAATCTGTGCAGACTACAGGAAACACACAAGACAGTGTTACCAGGGACTGTGAACATACACCATACTGTGCTGTTTAGGCCTACAGCTTCAGGTAGTACAACAGTTCATATGTGAGCTGGAGTCACCAGCAGTACCACTTACTGAGCATACATGTATTGCTTCAGCCTACATTGGGACACCACAGTCATACACAAGGAACTACGTCACAACATATGCCATCCTACTATGTCTGCATCCCAATAACTGACACATCTTTCTCCGGCCTCACACCTAGGACACAAACTACCATGACAGACACAACCTCACACTAAGCTATCACACCTTTACAAACCTTGCACACAGTCACTGTCACACTCATTCCACCTCACATAGCAGGTATTGCACTGAGTACATGTGTGTGTGCATTGTGTCATAGGTAGGTAATACGCTATTGGCCCTAGGGCCTAGAGCAGCCTAGCCATATGCTACCCTGGCCTTTGACACACATGTAATGTGATTTCACTTGCTCCTGTCAACCGGATACACAGAGGTGACTCCCAGGGCATATTACCTATCTCCAAAACAATCATCAGGGGTATGTATGACATCTGCTAATGAGGAGCCTTGTTTGTTCATGCTGGGTGGTTTAGTCCAGAGTATGGCATATTTGTGGATAGGAACCTGTACCTCCAGCATGTGCTGTTTAGTGAGGTGACAAGGATTAGGGCCCTAGGTCATGTAGCCCGGAGGGATTGTGAGGTGTTGTCATGGTGGTTGGCCGACTGCTATGGGTGTGACATACCTCTGTATGTCCGGCAGTGGTAACCTCTGGGTGGGCGGTATGCAACGCACTCTAGCTGTGGTTTGTGAGTCAGTCTGCATAGGGCATGTGTTTGAGGGCAGTATTACTCTTTGTTAGGTATGTCTGTGGCCTTTCCACTTGCTGTAGTTGTCATGTGAGGTACATACCACATGGGGCATTGTGATGAGTAGAGGGAACACCGACCTATATTTCCCTAGATGACACACCTTTTGTGATGACACGTACCACGTAGAC
>NC_056739.1:1606953236-1606975736 GCF_019279795.1 Protopterus annectens
TAGCACAGTCTGCTCAGGACAACTGGACATATTTCACTACTGTGTATGCCTACCTACACCCTTGGTTGTGCCTGACTACACGGGTATATAGTACCTTTGGGTAGGGGTGCAGAAGTGCAGAGTGCATTATTTATTATCGTGTGATGTTTATCTTACTGAACATGCAGAGTTGCTGTGTACCTGTAAGTCTATAAAGGCTAGTAGTCTGTCTGAGTAGCTCCCACCTGTGGACATATCCAGATGGTAGACAGAGGTCAGCCTAGTATTCTTTGACTGTGCACCACAGCAGTCTTTTCAGCACCTGAACAATGGCATTGTCACAGGTGGTTGCTAGCAGTACATGGCTACATCCTTTGATATTTCTGTGTTGTACTTCTACATAAGGGCATGCTTGTGGGATTCATTCTACAGCTATTTGCAGAGTGTGTAACAGCAGACAAGCTGATATGCCTGTGTGTTTCTGACTCTTCCAGGCCTCAGATACTCTCAGGTATATATTTGAACAGCCTCAGGGAAAGGTACATATAACTGGGATACACCTGTGATATATTTCAGACATTTTGCAGTTCAGACTTTGGGGATTCAGAGCATATGTACTACTACACCTTTTCTGATGTGCAAGCAGTGTCTACTCTCACTTATTGACATTTGTCATTAAGTAAGATGCCCACCTTTCTGCCTACTGTTAGTACATTTCACAGGGAGTCAGAGGGGCACAGCTAACATTTGTTTACAAATCAGGGTCATCACTGTAGAGCAGTCACTGTTGGGAGGTCTGGCCTGTGACCTATGCAAATATGCCAGTGTTTATCCTGCTCTGATACTGTGTGGGGTTTGTAAGGTGCTACTGTAACATTATTCCCTACTAGCATGGCTGATTCTCTTTTCACAGTCATGTCATGCAATTCCACAACACCTGCTGGTTAAGGCCCACAGAACAAGATTTGTGTTATGCCATTCCTATTTTCCCTTTACATTCACTCATGGTAATGCATGATATATTGCTTTCAGCACTAAGTTATTGTATATCTGCTGTGGTGTAGTGGTACTTCATGCAGACTGGTGAGTCCAAGGTCCCAGGTTCGAGACTGACAAGGGTATTTTATTTTGCTGCTGAGCAGTACAAGGGCCTTGTCATACAGAGTGACTAAGGCACTTTTAAGCAGTTGTAAGTGGGTTTGCGCGATGCTTAGCAATGCTTAGCTAAGCGCACACAAGCTCACACTCACGCACCCCCGCTAACTACTGCTTAAAAGTGCTTACTCCCGCTAACCCCCGCGCTAATTTCTTTTAAAGAAAAGAAAATGGGGAGATAGGAAAGTGGTGAAAAAGGGGGCACAAAGAGGGAAAGACAGTAGGGAAACCAGCTCGGGATGTGCAGGATGGGTGTAGGGAAGGTCCATAGCTGCCCATTTCTTTACCAGCAACAGCTGTGCATATGTTTGAAATTTGGTGTGAAATTTGAAACCTTCCACCCCTGAGAGAGGGGTGAGGACAACAAAATATGTTGTACTGCCAATTAGAATTATCAGTTTACATGTCCAGCGGACATGTGTGCGAATTGGGCAGCTATGTATGGGGCGTAATTTTTTGTGGGAACAGATTGCCCTTTTTTATTTTTTTTTTCAGGTGAGAGTGGAATGTGAGGTAGAGGAAGTAGGTATATTTGGGGAGGTAGGTTGGGGAGGTAAACAGACAAGACAAACAAGATGCATACAGGGGTGGAGTTTGACACATGGGGTGGGTGAACACAATTGATGGGGAAGGATGTTTGGAAATCGCAAGCCCATGAGCCCACAGATGGTAACAGTGGAACTGAGATCCCCACCCATGGGCAGTCACCACTGCACCTTCACAGCCCCGAGGGTGGCTGTGCTGAGGGCTGTGTAGGATGGGCAGGCTCACCCGAGAGATGCGCCACTCTCACCTCGAGCTGGCATAGGGGATCAGCGACTGAACGCTGGATCTCCCTATGCACCACAGCCCGGACCCTAGCAAGGGTGACAGGTGGCCCTCCTCTGCCCACGCTTGCACGGGGGGGATGAGCCCCATCCCCTGCAGTGCTTCCACCCGAAGGTGGCACAGGACCAATGGAGGAGGGGAGCCTGGGCTGGGCACCAGAGCCGCTGGTGCCAGGTGCACTCGCCAACTGAGGAGGGACAGGTGGGTCCGCTGGGACCGGCCTTCCCATACGTTCTGTGATTAGGTGTGTTTAATTACAACATAAACAACAGCATTCCAGATTAGTTGTAACAGCATGCAGTAATATTCCCATTAACCCAACACACCAAGGTTCCAACAGTTGAACAGCAAGCATAACACATGCATATATTGAACGACAGTGGATATTCCAACAGCATGCAGGGATGTTTGGTAGCAACAGGCCACCATGAACGTGGTGTTTGAACAGGGCACATGCATCAACATCAATGCAAATATTTATAAAACAATAGGACATATGTCCCAACAAATATTTAAGGTTACACATACCCATTGAGGTGTGGAATTGCATGGTTTATGCACATACGGTAGGGTGTAGAAAAACCTCGGTTAACATCTTATAATGACCTTTTAGTCTACACTACATTCCCAGTGACTGCAAGTGTATATCCCCTACCTGTATTATTACACTTGCCACCATACATTAGGTTGTGTCATGGGTTTGGCTAGTTCAATATATGCCTGACCTATATCTGACATACTAACTGTCCAGGATGCAGATGTTACTGCTACATATTTCTTGTTTGCATTTATATTTCTTTATCTACATATCTGGGATGTTTTCACATGACATTTTCACTTCGATTTGTACAGAACCCTGCATTTCTTGACACACACTCACATTTCTGGTGAATAATTACATGCTACATGTGTGCCAGGTTTACTTATTCATGCCAGCCAGTAACTGACTATTGTGGACTGTATATATGTTTCACAGCTACTAGCACTTCCATCACCCACTTTATATGGGACTGCATAACTCTGGGTTGCCAGCACATTTTCAAACAGTACTGTTTGTATAATGCAAGGGTACAACAACATTTCAGACTCTGTGACACAGACACACTCTGGGTTTTAGACCTTTATTAATGACATTGCACACTTTTCCACAGGCTCACTCCTTTATTTGTTTTAACGGTGTTTATGGCAGACATGTTCAAGACATATTATACCTTTATTAATAGGTTAGAACAATCTTTTTTCAGGCTCACTCACTTATGTTATATGACAGTGCCTGCAGAGATATTATTCCAGACATATGTTACCTTTCTTAATGGGTTACTACACTCTTTTTCTGCCTCTCTGACATTTTTATCTGACAGTACATGCAGAGGACTTATTCAGGCAATTCTATGGCTGTTTTATTGGACTACAACACTTTCTTTCATGCTCTCTCCCATATTTTATATAACAATACATGCAGAATAATCACTAACCTGCCTGGTGGTGCAGCCTTAGCAGCCTATCAGCATAGGCTTGCTGATTCATAGCACGGTCACCTGCAGCTGTAAAGTAAATGAAGGGATATTGAGACATACCTATCCATTATACATACTCCATTATCAATTCTTACATACTGCATTCCATGGCTACATACTCAGTTGTGGGGCATTCTGCATCCCACGGGCCTCCTGTATCCACTGGTTCAGGTGGTCCTGCTTTCATCTCTTCAGGTCTGCATGGTGGTGACGGACCTGCTCACCAGTCCGAGGAATGCCTGTGGCACTGGTGAGGTCACGAGCTAACCGGTTCCAAGCCTCTGCCTTGTACTCCATCCCTTGGAACTGGCCCTGCAGGAGTCTTGACTCGTGATGGTGGACAAGGAGCCAAACCATGTATTTGGACTCCTCGATGCCCCAACGTTGCGCTCGGAAGCATGAACCCTCTCCTGCACCTGCCATTCTGACTGCAAATGTGAGCTACAATCAGTTATGGTGAGTATTCCCACCTATGGGGCTTAAATATGCCGCATTTCCCACACTTTTTTGTGATTGGCCATTTTGTAAAATTCTCGGCTGACTGCAGACCTGCTTAGTAATGGTTAAACTACCATTCGTAAGTTTATGAATGTTAATAGTGGCTGCTTCCCTATGTTGTCATGGCTTAGTGGTTCTGTACTTTGATTATGATGCACAGGGTCCTGGGTTCGAACCTTGTCATTCTTTTATTTTAATACTGTCTAGACAGGCTAGGGAATGTGGCTGCATTTAAGCAACTTAGCTCTACGTTGCTGCATGGTGCCCTACGGTGCCCTGGTTGCAGTGGTGCGCACATTTGGGCAACTCTATTGCACTGGGTAAAGAGCTATTAAACTATGGGCAACTCTGTTTAGCTGGGTAAAGCGCTATTAAACTATGGGCAACTCTGTTTAGCTGGGTAAAGCGCTATTAAACTATGGGCACCTCTGTTTAGCTGGGTAAAGCGCTATTAAACTATGGGCACCTGTGTTTAGCTGTGTAAAGCATTGCTTAACAGCAGGCTATTATATATCTGGGTCCTTTAAAAATATTTAGTTTGTTCACTGATACATTGGCCATGTCACTGCTTTTAATAAAATTTTAATCATATATGTCTGGTATTATTTCAAATACTGATTTAAAACATAAATAAGAAGGGGAGTGGTGGGACTCGAACCATGAATGCCTTCTCTTTGTGCATACGCTCTACCATTACGCTATTGCAATTTGGTGTGATTTGCATAAACATTCTTTCTTATGCTCTTCCATGTCAGAATTGCTAACTCTAGCTAAGCAATGGGCACACCCGTGCACACACGTGCAAATACGGGCAGCTATATCGTGGATTTAAAAAAATATATATAATTATTTACTTTATATAAGTGTGATGGGGGTTTACAGTGTCAGGGAGTGTGGTGTTGGGTGCAAGTACATTTGAGCGAACTCGCTCTTGTGTGTTGACATTATGCTTTTTAAAACCTTGCAGGGGCGTGCACATTTAGACTGCTCGGCAGTCGGACACGCCCCCTGCTTTCCTACTCAGTCCGTGTAAGAGTTACGGTTGAGTCAGCGTGCCCTCATGAATATTCATGGCATGCTGACGTCAAACCATTCAACTGCAGCCTCCGAGTAAGACTTATTAAGTCTTACACGGAGGATTAGTGAATCCGGGGGCTAGTCTTATATAAATTCAAAACCTAACTTAAACACCTTGGGTATCTGACCTCTCCCTCTCTCTATAACATGCTTAATCAACTCCATAATAATTTCTGTAATGCCTCCCATGAGGGGCACATTTATGGATTTCCAGTTACACGTATCCTTTTCTTAGTCCTGAAGGATAGAACAAGATTTGTTTTCTTTTCTTTATCAGTCTTTCCTCTTAACATCTTTCACACCCGTGCACCAATGTTTCATTGTTACTTATTAGAAGTAAGTTACTGTTATTTCTTAAACTCTGCCAGCAGGGGTGTCCACTAGCCAAGCATTTTCCCATGTGCGCATTTCCATCATCTTTGCTTTCACATGTCTAGCACTTGCTATCCATTTTCATTCTCTCCTTCCAAACCTTTTTGGGAGACAGCCACCTGTACTAGCTCCTGCAAATGCTGATTCCATGGGGAATGGCAAGTTATACTTCTTAAGATTCCAACGCTGGTGCATATGGTTGTCCAAAACAGACTGGCTGCACCTGACTTACTACTCTGCTTCTCTGTTTGTATAAAATGTACTGCTTTTCATTTTTCAGCTCTTGCAGGATGTTGTAAGTTAAGAGGTTCCTGTGTTTTTTCATTAGATTTATCCAACCTAGTCAGGGTATGCAGATGATTGTTACAAATCCAACAAAATGAGAATAAAAAGCAAAGAATAGTAGCATATTGATACAATATCTAAATAATCTCACCTCTATCATGTGGAATCAATTGAATTTCATATGGCCAGCTACCAATATTTAAATCATTTTGAATTTCCAGTGAACTATTTGGTAAGGCTCAAGTGGGGGTGGGGCGGGTATATTCCACATACAGAATCAGCTATAATAGCATTCCTGTGGCACAGAGGGATAAAGCCTTTACTGCATCCCAGATGGCTTGTATTTGATTGGGGCTTGGGTGCTTGAGGGGTTGCCGGATGAGGAATGTAGTGAGTGGCCAACATTGTCTCACCTATCCTGAAGGGAGGGAGGTATCCTAAGCTTACTGTGATCAGTAATATATGAGCCTTGTGAGCTCTGTACTGCGTAAACAGTGAGTCACTTAGTATGGAGGTTACACTGCATGAAAATGTCCATGCACCTCATAAAGGTAATAATCACAGAGTTAGCAAGGTTGCCACAAGGGGTGGGTGCTACAGAACATGCTTCAGAAGCAGTATGACACTGTATCAGTGTTCCTGACCTTTGCACCAGCACTGGACATGAGTTAGGTTGAGAGGCTAAAGTGGGTCTGGTAGACCCACTGGATGAGAAAAGAAGCTGCTGGCAGCTGATAGTCAACAAACTGACTGTAATATCTGAAGTGCTGGCAGCTGATAGTCAACAAACTGACTGTAATATCTGAAGTGATGGCAGCTGATAGTCAACAAATTGTAATATCTGAAGTGATGCATATGTTATTTGTATAGTCTCTATGCATTTGCTAGATGAGCAGGTACAACTCAACTTGTTATTTATTTGTTTATAGTACTTGTATTGCACATTCAATTTACGTATATTTAATTACTGGTCCTCTTCTCAATAAATTTTCATAAAAATGTCATGTCAGGTACAAGGAAATCATTCTGAATTTTAGCTTTTAACCCAGTTTCCATTGTGAAGGTACTACTGTCACAATGACTAACACACTGTGCTATGAAATTAGCACAAATATTGACAATGAGCTTGATGTGGCCAAGTAAGACACGGATTTATTCATTCACTTAGGTTTAGAAGTAAGTAGTATGCTAGCTGCCTTGTGGACAGTTTTAAGCCTAGACAATTTTTGCTTGGTGACAATCAAACTCTGTAAATTTTGTTTGTGAGACAAACACATTAACCATTTTACCAACCTCCAACCCCTGCCAACAAAAATTATACTATATCAGGTGAGACTCAAACAGACAATCCTTGGGTTAGGAGGCCAATGCTTTATCCATTAGGCCACATGACACTTATTTATTAATTTATTTCTTTATTAACATTTGTTTACTCCGATAGCCCTGTTGCATCAGCAAAGTAACCCTTTTCCAGCTGAAACTCTGGAAGAAAAGCTCCATACGACAACATGAAAAGTACAAAGTACACAAAAGAGAAAAAGTTACACTAGTTTTCTAGCTGGATTGCATAATAAAATGAAATAGGCTTATAATCAAACAATAGCAACATATGAGTTAATCTTACAGATTTGCAATAAATTGTATTGATAGGTAGTCACATTTACATACATAAAGCAAGCTCATGGTAGTTCATTTTTCAAAAATCAATATCATTCCTATATACCTACATAGCAGTGTCAGAGCAAAGTAGCTATAGTAGTTGCTGTGTTGTACAGAGCACAGCTATAAGAAGTAGAAGAGAAGTTCTCAGGTTAATAGCCAGATCGATGGGAGATAAGAGTAGGCAAACACAGAACAGTCTTAATCTAAATGAGTTAGGGTAAGTGGACCAGCGAAAGAGAAATGAAGAAAAGTAAAGTGAGAAAGATAAGGAGAAACAACAGATATCAAGAAATTAGAGCTAGGGAGGAGGGAAAAGGAGGATTAGAAGAATAAAGTAGACAGGAGCATTTTGAGTCTGGAGTATCAGCATACATCTCTTTTACTTCAAAAATATACAGTAAATTACATTCTCTTATCCTGTCAACTTCTCAAGTTAATAGTGGTAATATTGTAAGAACTGTCCCTGATTATCCTCACTTACGTCTGAATTTGTCCCTGATTCTGGACATAATAAGTTGAGATCTATGACCATCAGTCAAGTCATCTACTTACTGTACAATGATGGCATGTTTAATGTCTGTGTGTAGTTTATTAATGAATACAGTAGAGAGTAGGAGTCCAAAAATGCATCCCCAGGGCACTCCTAGTGGAATAGGGTGAAAGGTGGAGAAAGTAACAGCCTGTGATCTACTGGGCTTGTAGTTTTTTTAAGAATGGAATGAGAGTGTTAATCAAATAGTCCCAAAAAGGCATGTTTTTCAGCCTAAGATGGGGGGACCATGTCAAATGCTTCTGACAGGTTGAGGCATGCTGCAAGATATCAGGTTGCATGTATTTCTTTTTTTTGGTTTAAATTGTTAATGAAACTATTAAGGACTGTGGTGATACTATGATGTGGAATAGAAACTATGTTGTGTGGAAAATAATAGGTTGTTGGTGATGAATTTGAAATGTTGGATTTAAATACATCAGAAAGGGGGCAGAGAATAGCAATTGGTGTATAGTTGGAGAAGTCAGTAGAGTTTCTACCTTTATGGAGATTCTTCCAAAAGCTAAGTACATGGTTTTCGATTGGTTAATTAGAATCAGTATAAGATATGCTGCTGGCACCTTCTGCTGTTTTTATGTATTCTAAAAATAATGTGTCAGGATCCAGAGTGGCAGGGTTTCTGTCTGAGGAGGAACTTTTTGATAGTAGAGGTGGGATGTGAAGAAATGAAGAAGGCATTACTATTTGTTTGATGAGTTGGAGATAATGGTAATGTTGTAGAGATAGAGTTTGCTAACATTGAGGTAGCTGTCTATGAAATATGTTTTGAATTAAGTTGCTATACTAGTTTGTGAGTGTGAGAAGGGGGTGAGTTGGGTAAAATGTCTTGGTGCAGAAGATGATTGATCAAAGAGTTTGGAGTTCTTTTGACTTGTAGTTTGGAGATTTGTCTAGAAAGCCTTCTTGTCATGTCTTATTTTGTGCTTGGTTTTGTTTCTACATTACTTATGGGTTGGAGGTTAAGTTCAGTTTTTGTTTTTAATGAATATTTGCATTCTATGTCTCTTTACTTTAAAGTATTAGTTTGTTTGGATAGCCATGGAGCTTGAGTATGATTCATTTATTTCATTCTTACGAGGGCATGTAAGCTTAGAGCATTTAGGAAAGTTGTGTTAAATAAATAAATACACTGCTTCATCCAGGTAGATGGCATGTAATGTTTTCTAGATAAATGACTTTAGGTTAGAGATAAAAGTGTCTGTGGAAATTATTTAGGTTTCTTACTTGGTTATAATGATGCCCTCTGTATTTTTGGACTGATTTCAGATGATAAAGGTTGGAGCGTAGTCACTAAAGGTATCAGGGAGAGAGCCACTTGATGTAATTAGCCAGGATCCAGTCATTAGCAGAATTAATTTTTGTATTTTTCTTATATCTGGTGGGTGTGGGGCTGAGCTGGGTAAAGCCAAATAGGTTTATGGTAATACTTGAGGTATCATTAGTTACTGTCTGCTAATTAATGTTGACATCACCAAGTTGGTTTCTTGATGAATCCTTAAAGAGTTCCAGTGCAAGAGTTCTTCAGCAATGGGAATACTGTTACTTGGGGGTATGTATATACAGACAATGTTATGCGTGTTAAGTTTAAGTGTGGATGTGATGATGTCAGTGGTAATGGTAAGGGAAGGAGAAGAGGGATGAGTAGAGAGCTCCAGTATGTTTTGGAAAATGATGGCTACATCACTACCAGATAGTGCAGTTATGCATGGGGCACCATATCCTAATCAGTGCATTATGACATGGACATGAGGATTCCCATGCAAATGATCCACATGGAGTATGCAGATGATTGCATCCAAAATAAAAGATTTGTATTGGGGGTGTTAGTCAGGATAATTATTTTCTTAATGACAGTATTTGCCCAAAAGGGATATGGGAAACATACCAGGGAAAAATTTCTGATTTCCCATCCAATTGTCAAGGTTTCATTTGAATAGTTAGGGATGAAATATGTTTTACATGGATGGGGATTCTTTTGGCACACATATATGTCTCTCCAGCATGTTCTATTTATGTCACAAGAAAAGTGAAGATCTCTGTATCTAGTGTTTCTGGTGCTGTTTGTTTTGCGCATGTGCAACAGATCCATTATAGTTGCGACTGAGGAAGTCCTGTAGGCCAGACAAAGATCTCCTCTCAGCAGGCTGTAGAATACTGAATACAGAGATGGAGAATTTAGGCAATCAGTGTAGGACAGAGTATTCATGCCCTGAATTCTCCTGGTTAGAAACCTTTTTTGGTCATTACAATTGCTGCAAGTGTCTGGCTAGGTATATGCCAAAGGGGACACTGTACTTAATGACAGGTCTGATTAGGGCCAAGTAGAGTATTACTATAACTTATTTGGACCTAGATGCCATACCCTTACCTATAAGTTGGGTGATACAGAATGATTTTCTTTCTATCTTAGCTATGTGTTGGTCAAAGGGGTGATTACTGTCTACATATGTTCACAGATCTCTTACTACTGAGGCAACTCTTAAGGGTGCTTCATTGATGGAGTAAGTAACTTGGATTGACTGTTTCTCCTAGGGGATTATAATGATTTTATTGATATTGAGCTTTAGGCCATGGCTTTGGCAACAGTCATTTGTCTGTGTTAAACCTTCTTGCAAGTTGTTAGTGTCTTAGGGGGAATCTATAATAGCTCCCAATTTACAGTCATCTGTGACTTTCGTGATTAAGAGGCCCTAAACTTTAGCCTTGACTTTTTGAGAAGCAGATGCCAAACAAGAAAAGGCCCAGCACACAGATGTGGGGTGCTATGATGGTGACTGGTCCCTTGGTGGAGATGGTCTCACACATCCTGACTTCTTGGGTCCTGCCTGTGAGCCAGCCAACAATCCAGTAAGTTATGTAGGGATTTATGTCTAACTTAGAGAGTTTGCCTACAATGCCTGAGTAGGGAATTATATAGAATGCCTTGGCCAGGTCAAGATACGCAGTATGCACTCTTTTATCCTTGTCCTTTGTCTTGGAGACCCTCTCAAAGAAGTCTACCAGGTTAAACAGGAACATCCTTCTCTGAACAATGCCAAACTAGGATGAATCCAGTGTCTGTAGTTTGCCAGGGTCATTGTTTATCATTTCCATGATAATTTGTTCCATGGCTTAGCGTATTAGGCTTGTTAGACTGGTGGGTCTGTAGTTCCCTGGGCAGTTGATGGTCCATCCTTGTGGAGGGGAAGGGCTGTTTTGTTCCTCCAGTCACTTGGAATGTAGCCTGTTTTGATGCTGTAATTGAAGAGTTCCTTAAGTGGTTCTGATGGGTCATATTTTAGACTGTTTAGGAGCATACCTCCAACCTCTTAGCCAAAGAAATCTAAGCAAAGCTTGTCATAATGGGAGTACAAAGACCCACAAAATACAGACAGAGTTTAAATATTACACTTATAATCTTACAAAAGTTGCTAGAATAACATGGTATGTATTAAAATGCATATTCTAAAGGATATGAAGTCTGAAACTCAAATGTATGACATTATTTACTAATTTCATTCCACAGGTATTCCAACGATTTGCCAAAGAAACAAACATTTAATGAGAAACAGACCAAAATTTTGAAGCAAACATTTGGACATTCTGCAAAAATCTGGGGAGTTGAGAGGTATGTTTAGGAGGCAACTGGGGATGTTGCTGGGACATACTGAGGCAATGGTCTTGGCTTTATTGATTGATGTCAGCACCTGCTCCCTGCTAATAGTTGTGGGAATTATGTTGGAGCAGATTTCATTTTAAGGAGCTTGGAGGAAGTGAAGTCTGAAGTGAATTTATCAGCCAGTAGATTTGGGCTGTGAAGGTTTCAATAGGGACTCTGTGAATAATTCTACATAGATAGCTGTAGTCTTGGGCTTAGGAGAGCTATGATATGGGGAGGGTTATTTATCTATGGTGAATTTCACATGGATGAGCTCCATGGTATCATTTTTTAACCAACCTGGAGGTAAGTTTATTACTAACATAGACCAAGACATCTCCACCTTTGGCCCGAGGCTGCACAGATATTAGTCTACATGTATGAAAGGCACTGTATCCTTGCACTGCCAGAATACTTTCTATGGTTTTAAATCACATCTCGGTCATGGCATAGATGTCTACATTCTCCAGAGTGAGGATGGCTTGAAGGGTGTGGAGTTTTTGCCCACTGTGTTGGCTTACAGTATCAGTGTGTGATGCAGTCCATGGCGGGGTAGGTCTAGAACTACAGGACCATGAGCATTTACTATAATGGAGTATACCATGTACTGATCCTGATGAGCATCATTGTCAATGACATGGTCAACAGCAATGACCCAGGGATGGCAGATTGTTTGCCCACATGACATTAGATAGGCATAAAACTAAAAAGATATGTCTGCTGCTGCTGAGGTGTCACAGGTGTTCAGCTTGATGAGTGTTGTTCCCCATGACCTGGATGATGCCAACAGGTGACAATGATGCTGTCTCACTAATAGTCTCTAAAATCTGACTTGAGAAGGTTCATAGCAAGCTTCCCCACAAAACACCCTCCCATGTCCTCAGAACCCATGGTCTGTGGATATAGAAAGGATTACTCTTGCATTATGTTTCATGGAAATGTCTATGCTGACATAATTTGCCATCAGTGACCTTAGCATTATTGTGTTCTCTCTGTTCCCATACTCCATGAGTTAAGCAAATCATCCTCTAAATCACTGATCACACTCAACATCTCTTTAGTGCTGTGAATATTAACTGTCTGTGTCTAACCAGCACATTTGATTGTTAATGTGGGTTACTATAGCCATATTAGTGGTGGTACTAGAGTAATGGCAGAGACTAACACTTGTCTTTCCCTTATGGTGGGTATGTATACCTCAGAAGTGGTATGCAAGTCAGATGTCATGTGCACTGGGGTCACAGGTAGTGCCATAAGGCACTTTTAGATATCTGTTCAAGCCTGGTGGGGTTATGTTCTCAGCTTATGCTTCTTCAGTGGCCTCTGTAATGGTGGACTTGTAGTACTACAGAAGATGGTACTGTGTCTTTGAACCTTGTCACTTGCATGTTACTAAAGTTGACAGCCATAGGTATCCTTCTCACATCATCTCTGTTTTGTTCTAATGGGCTGGACCCTTTACCAATGAAACCTTTGAAAGTAGGAACATTCATGACATCGTTGTCTCTCCAGAAACACATATGCTTGTATAACTCCCTGTGGCATGCATGCATGCATGCAAACACACATTAAAATACAGCTACAGCATACATTCTCAGACATATTTTGTATTGTTGCTGTTGTAGGCCAGAAGGATTGATGTGCAGATGGGCTTTGGTCAATGTTTCACTGAAACATGCAAAAGAGTGTGCTCTACTTTACTGTAATGGACATTACTGTCTTGGTGTTTACACTACTGACAAACAGGTAGTTGGTGCCAGCTAAGTTCCCACATCCAAGTTACTATCAGGTATGAGATTCCATTCCCTCTAGCAAGTGAATGAAACCAAGACCTCCTTAACTTCAATAATCAGCTTCTGTGTTGGTAATCTACCCCTTTGTTAGAACTATTTGTTACAATGTGCAGTGTCTTTTTTTGTTTGCAGGGAGAATCATATTAGTAACCCTTCACTGCATCTATTGTAAAGACCTATTATGACATGCCATGTGTGTCTCTTCAGTACCACTTTGCTCTCCTGAGTAATGGAACATTTTGCCATTCCCTGTCTTGGGTGGCCATGGCAGTACATGAGCACCTGTGAAAGAAACAGGTTAGTGTCTAGGATGTTTGATATTCTGCAGAATGCACATAGCTATGACTATAACCACTTCAATCTTTAATGTTCCTGGTTATCAGCTGCAGTTAGCGCTGCCCCCACTGTTTATGTGTTGTGTTCGTCTCCTTTATGAGTCTGGTTAGTGCTATTCACAAACTCCTCCCATTAACATATTGTAGCAATGCCTTAACATATAGCCCTGGAACCCCTTATCCTTTGAGCATATTATACACAAGGTCTCCAAAGTACATTGCTGGTGTCTTCCTACAGGTAAAGGTAGATAGTGCAGTGCAGTGTTATATTACTATCATTGGTACCCATGTACACATGCACCATGACATCTGTTTCACTGTCACTAACAGTCACATCATAATTTGTTGTTCTTGCTGAGGCACTTCACTAGGCAGGACTTTTTCCATAACTGTGCAAAACTCCAAATCTAAAATCTTTACTGAAATCCCTGTGTTCCACAGTTGTAAGGTAATGATCAGTGTTGTGCAAAGGTAGCATTGGTGCTTTATATTGTCTTTGCATGACAGCTAATGTAATGACTCTAGTTGGTGCACTGTCTGTAAGCTATGGCTGTTGTGCAATGCATTATTCAAATATACTAGTAGTACCCATATATATCATAGTGACTACAAACCATGTGACCAGTATGCTTATGAATGTGGCATGTGTACACCATTAACACTGTAGTGCATTGCCATAGCCATGTCTCAGTACTGTGATACAACAATATGGAAATACAGCACTTCATTGTTTAAAATGAGATCCACAGTCATGCAGCCATGTGTATGACCACCCCTCTTAATAATGGGCCTCTAATTACTATATTTTGCTGCAAACATTTTTTCCCGATTTGTTGTTCTGATTTGGCATTTCCTGTACTGCAGTTCTTTTTGATAGCCACCTCTGTGTTCTGTTAGGGTTCCACTATAAAATGCCGATGCAATGAAAGCTAAGGCTTCAACAGAGTGACAAAAACCCTGTAAACTAAAAGGATGAAAAACATCCTTTTTCTTGTTTTTTTTTTTTTTTTGCAGTGTGGGGGGAGAAGCCCCAACTTTAAATATACCAACTTAACAGTTGCATCCATTCAAAGCAGGGACAAATCTCTCCTAGAAAGTGAATCATTGCAGGTGTACAGTTGGAAATCACATGGGCAATGATTTCCTATGGAGAAAAGCATTAAACATTATGTCATTCGACTTCTTTTTCTGCAAGCTATTGACACTCATGGAACTTCTACTCAAGATTGTGTAGGGATGCCTTCTTACATATGGTATCTACCTCCACAACATTTGCTCTCCTGTCCTGTTTTCCCTTTATGCTCTTTTGTTGGTGTCCCATTTTGCATTTTTGCTTGCCATTTCAGTCTATCCCTATGTATCATTTTCAGTATCTTTCCTGAACAATTTAAAAGTTCTGTCATTCATACTGCTCAACCTTTTAGAGCAAGAAATCTGGACAAAGCCACAAACTATGGGGGGGACAAAGGCCCAAAAACAGGGACACTTTTTAAATATTGCTCTTACAAACTTAGAAAGTTGATAGAATAACAATAACAGGTTTTGCATTAGCATGAAGTTTCTGAAGGATATTAAGTCTGAAAATCAAATGTCTGCCATTATTTTTTGACTTCAGTCCTCAGTGATTTGCTAGTGATTTGCCAGAAAACTACAATTTTATGAGAAACAGACCAAAATACGAGTCACAAATTTGAACATTCTGTGAAAGTCTGGGCTGTTCATAGGTTCATAGCTGTGTAATATGCTAATGGCCCTGGAGCCTTTACAAGCCTAGCTCAAAAAAATTGCCCAGGCACTGTGCCACCTGATGTTAGTTCACAGTGGCCCTATTCAATAGGGCAACTGGAATGATCTCTGGAGTGAACTTTATGTTATCCATCCACTCGTTAAGATTTCTCTTGAAGAGGGCCAGTGAGGTGCTCTGCTTGACATGATTGGGAAGCTTATTCCAGAGTATGGGCAGTCTTTGGGAGATGAACCTGTCCCTCCAGCATGTTCTGTTAATTGTGGTAATGAGGCTGTTATCACTGGAGCTTGTGGCTCGGGGGGATTGGGATTTCTTCAGGTGTAGCATTTCAGGTAGGGCTGGATCGGACATGGCTTTGTAAATCAAGCAGAGATCACCTCTAAGTAGACGATAAGAGACTGAGAACAGCTGAAGTTTCTTGAGTCTGTCTATGTAGTACGTGTTTAAGGCCTAGGATCCTTTTTTATGAGGTACTTTTGTGGCCTCTCCAGCTGTTGTAGGTGTCTATTCAGGTAGATGCCAAACGGGGTATTATATTCAATGATTGGTCTAATGAGGGATGCGTAGAGAGGGATGATGACCTCTTTCTTCCTGGATGTGAAACCTTTGGTTATAAGAAGTGTCACATAGGACTTTCTGACCACAGTGGCAATGTGGTGGTCAAAGGTGAGATGGCTGTTGATCTTTGTGCCCAGATCTCTTATGGCCCCTTCACTGTTGCACTCCCATCAATGTGGTAATTTGTGGGAACTGAGTTGTTTCCAAAGAGGATGATAATGCATTTTTTGACGTTAAACTTCAGGCCATGGTTCTGACACCAGTCAGTGGTCTCAGAGAGGCCCTTTTGTAGGATGTCTACATAATTTGGGGACTTGATTATGACTCCTAGCTTGCAGTCATCAGTGAACTTGGTCAGCCAAAGTCCTTCTGTGTTGGCCTGGATTTCTGAGAAATAGATGCCAAACAGGATAGGGCCCAAAACCGAACCCTGTGGGACTCCACTCATGACTGGTTGAGAGTCTGACTTGGAATCCACAACTTTCACTCTGTGGGTCCTGTCTGTGAGCCAATTTGCAATCCACTTAGTGATGCAAGGATTGATGCCTGGCTTGATGAGTTTATCAATGATACCCGAGTGGGGAATGATATCAAAGGCCTTGGCAAGGTCAAGATAGGCTGTATGCACTGCCTTACCCTCATCCACGGCCTTGGTGACTGCCTTGAAGAAGTCAACCAGGTTCAATAGGAAGGATCTCCCCTTGACAAAGCCAAACTTTGTGGGGTCAAGAATTTGGAGATTGCCTATATCTTTGTTAAGCAGGTCCATGATGATGCACTCCATAGCTTTGCATACCAGACTCATCCAGCTAATGGGGCAATAGTTCCCAGGGTCTGTAATTGCTCCCCCTTTATGGAGTGGGATGACTGTAGCAGTGCACTATTCATTAGGGATATAGCCTGAGGTAAGGCTGTGATTGAACAAGGCACACAAATGTGGTGCCAGTTCGTTTTGTAGCTCATGTAGGATGCAGCCAGGGATATTATCAGGATCCATGGATGCTGTATTCTTGGCTTTGGACAATGCAGCTTTTATCTGTACCACAGAAATGGTAGGTACCAGGCTTTCTTCTTGTATTGTAGTAGGGCCCTTAGGGGGTTGAGAGAGGGGTAAGGTTGGCACTGAATCTGTGGCCAGTATGTTGGCTATATCTGTTGGCTCAGTATAGGAGGTGCCATTGTGCAATAACTCAGAGCAAATCTGGGTATTGCCTTTGTGGTTTTTGATATTGCTATAGAAGGCTTTGTGGTTGTTTTTATTGTCAGCTGCAATTCTGCCTTCATAACTGGCTGTAGATGATTTGATAAGGGATCTCAGCTTTTTGTTGAGACAGATAAGGGAGGTTTTCCAGTCTTGTGACATCATTTTTTTCTGCAACAGTTTCTTCCTTCTGTTGTAAAGTTTATTGATGGCTGGCAACCACCAGATTGGCTTCCCTTTTTTGGAGGAGAGCATCTTAGTTCTATTTGGTATGGCAAGGTCCATGCATTTATGTACATGCTTGTATAGTGCATTGGTGTAGGATTCAGCAGTTATGCAGTTATTTTCCATTGGTATGGGTGCCGAGAAGTTTGCCACCTCTGTTTTTAGGAGCCCAAAATCAGCTTTAGAGAAGTTTTTAGGGTGGTCACCTTAGCGGGGGTGTAGATGAGATGGAGATTTTCATGGTAATCAGTTTGTAGTCAGATTTAACCAGGGAGGAGTTGACTATAGGTGTGGAGCAATACAGTACAGTGCATTGGTGTATGATTCGACTGTCATGCATCTATTTTCCATTGGCATGGGTGCTGAGAAGTTAGCACCTCTGTTTAGAGAAGTTGTAAAGGGTGGTCACCTTAGCAGGGGTTGTAGGTGATATGTAGATTTCCATGGTGATCAGTTTGTGGTCAGATTTAACTAGGGAGGAATTGACTATAGGTGTGGAGCAACAGTATCCCGTGTTGGTGATAACCAGGTCAAGGATGTTGCTTCTTCTAGTGGAGGTCAAAATGAGCTTGTCCAGGGCATTGGATCTGATAAATTCCAGAAAGTGTTTGGGCCTGTACATTGGTACTTGAATAGTTTTCCCAGTTGATGGAAGCTAGTAGAAGTCACCCAGTATGAGAGTATTGGGTTGGACCATGATAGATTCCTGGGTGCTTAGGAACTTGGAGTACGAGTCTAGGGACATGATTTGGATTCTGTAGCAGGCTATGACTTGCATCGCTGTCTTATCCAGTGTCACTTGTACCTGAAGTATCTCGGATGCATTGTGCTGGGCTATAAATCTAAAGGTGTGCATATCCTTTAAGACTATGGAGACACCACCACCTTTGGAGCTTGCGGACGTAATTCTGGGGCTGAAAGGTTTGGAATGAGATGTGGCCTGGGAGCACAGGGGTGCTTTCTGCCTCTTTAAACCAGGTCTCCATTACAGCACAGATGTCAACATTCTCCATTTTGAGAAGAGCTTTGAGCGAGTGCATCTTGAGATTTAGACTTCTAGTATTGAGCAGCATGACCCTCATTTTGCTTTTGTTTCTAGCTGTTATGGTGGAATTTTGGTCTTTGGAATGCTGCCTAAAAAAGGCATTATTGGCAAGAGCCTTAGCCAGTACCCAGAATCCCAGGGGTGACAGATGCAGGCTGTCTCTGGCAAAGCATCAAGGTCTATCGATCATGTCATCCCAAGCAGACAGATACTGGATCCCCTTAGAATGACACCAGAAACTTAGTCAATTGTTGAAGTCAATCATTTTCTGCTCATACGCGGTGTTACGGTGGTAGCATTGTTACTTCACAGCAAGAGGTTCTCCCGTTCGATTCTCTGCTTGGCTTAGGAGTGCCTTCTGTGTGGAGTCTGCATGTCCTCCCTGCAGTTGGGTAGCGTTCGAAAGACATACGTGTGTAAATGGGCGTTCCTTCGTTGAAGGTTGGGCATCGAACTGGCATCTCAGCCTTTCGTAAAAATCTACTGCCAATCATTAGTGGACCGGAGTTCCGCTGTGGCGACCCCTTACTAGGAAAAGCCGAAAGACAAACAAACAAACAAACTGTGGTATCATTCTGGGTGATGGTAGAATACTGCTCAGGGCTAGGGTCATACCTGCTTGGGCCACATAATCCGAGAGTTCCATCACATCTCTTTTCATGTAGCCCAGGGAGGTACATCTCAGGTCATTCACACCCACATGGACAATGACTGAGTCATATATGTTGAGAGTTATGCTGTCATTGTATTGTTTTGCATGTTTATTTTCTTGGTAGCTGATTAAGTTGTATATAAACCTTCTGTCACTTTGCATATTTTTATTTATTTGTATTTCTGCTCTGTCTTTGGCTTGCAAATATTTCACTTTTTCCTTTATTTTTTTTTACCTTCACTATAAGTGTCAGCTGATGTCTGTTTTATACACACACACACACACACACACACATATATATATATATATATATATATATATATATATATATATATATATATATATATATATATATATATATAAAGTTGTAAATCATCTATTACATCCTCTAGCCATGTATCTATTATTAGTTATGAACTTGAATTTTCTTATTTATGTTTACATGCATGCATGTCAACCATGAGGTTCAGCTGTGCAGAGGTTATTTACTGTGGATACTTAGATAGAGAGGAGTTCCAATTGTTTGAGATGTTATGTATCTATAAACACAGAATGAGTATGCATCCAGGAACTGGTAGCACAATATCTGATAATAAACCTTTGGCTCTGTGTAGCATGACAAGCCTCTTACAGTCATTATTATTGTTGTTTTTATTGTCATTTTTTTTTATTTCAGGATTTCAGTGGCAACTAAGCTTGATTTCAGTATCTAAGATATAAGAAAGAAGGAAGAGTAATAGACTTTACAGACTGAATGACTAGGTGAGTTAAACAAATCAGGAGCATGTAGGCAAAAGTCTGGTTTATACCATATAGTATGCATTTTACTTTTATGATGTTTAGGTAAGATCCGGGATAGACAGCCAAGTCTGAACAGAGTTAAATCTGTGGTAAAGTGCTAACTATACATCTCACACTGCTGAGGCTGAATGAAGCATAGTGTCATAAGCAGACTGGGTTAACCCACAGTTTTAAAGTGCTTACCCATTTCATTTGCAAAGACTGGAAACACACAAGGCTAAACACAGAGTGTTCTGGACCACCTACAGGTTTTTGTGGCTGGAGGAGGTGACATTTTTCCAACTGAGAACCTAAGACTAGCTGTTCTTGTGGACCATTTTAAGCCCAGCCAATTTCCCTTCCAAAGGTGAGAATCAAACTCTGTATCTTGTGTCTGTGAAGTAAACACCTTAACCATTATACCGATCCCCAAACCTTAAGTGTTTTTAAGGTAGCTGCTGAACCACGGTGTAGTAGTTGCAAAGATATTAACGGCAGAGAGACTACTAGCAAGCATACTTCTTAACTTCTTAGCACGAGAAATGTGAACAAAACCTAAAATAATGGTGGGACAGAGGCCCAAAAATAAATACATCTTTTAAATCTTGCTCTTGTAAACTTAGAACACAGCTAAATAACAGGATTTGTGTTAGCATGCATTTCCTGAAGTCTGAAACTGAGCTGTTGTCATTATTCAGTTACTGCAGTCCTCAAGAGATTTGCCAGAAAACCACATATTTTTATGAGGTACAGACCAGACACAGGAGGCAAAACTCTGGACAGTTGAGAGGTATGCTAACAAGGGCTTAGCTGATTATTGACCTGATACTGTCATGTAGTGCCAAGATGGTGAGGACTGACAGAAAGGTGACACTGAAATATTCAAATACAGAATCCAAATGAAGGCTGAGCAGTCCAGAACAGTGAGCATACGATGGAATACACCAGTCCTGAAACTCTTAAAGTTCTGGAAAAGAGTTGTGATGTGCTTTCTGCATCATGATTTTATTCCAGTTAGGAAGTAGGCAAGTGGTCAGAATAGCAGCTGTTAAAATACTGTGGTACATATACAGCGATCTAATTGGGCATGCCGCATGCTTTCTCTGATTGACTTGTATTTTCCTGGAAGACAATATAATTATCTACTATCTATTCTGTGTGAAACCACAAGGAAAAGTGTTAATGGAGTATCAGGACAGTCAGGAAAAAATATATTTGTTAAGGTGATGTAGAAGGGTGAACAATAAAAGTGTTCTGTAATACTAAGTACACAATGTTTTCAAAATATTTTCCAGTGTTATTAAGAACTTTTGCAGCAACCCATGCAAATGAATTTCACAATGTGAAAGTTAAGATATTTAGATTTTTTTGTAATGGTTTTTATTCCTTTGCACACAGGAAGGGCAACAGAATCAGGACTTTCAATGAATGAGAACACTAGTTATAATTTTGAAGCACAATATCAGAGTCACTGGTGGATTAAATACAGATATGCCATGGCAGATTTATTATGTATCATATTTTTGCATTATATCAGAAAAAGTCCAAGAAACAGATGAACATGCTTTACCCACATTACTAAAGAATGATAGCCCAGGGAAAATAAAAACTATGTATGCTACAGTTTCTGAAATTGTCCATAAAATAAGAAGTCTGTCTTGCACATGTAAAGATTAATGTGTGATTCTAAGTTAGGAAAGAAAATTCTATATTTTCTTATGCTATTTGTGTTAAATGATTGATCTGTGGCTTTAAAAGCTAAATGACAAGAATAGATGTTATTTACAGCTTCATGTACCAATGGATGAATTTTTACTCCCAGAGAAAGCTTCACAAAAATGCTCCAGAGAGAGTATAAATTTTTCTGAATTTTTAGTGCTATGTTAGCATGAATAGATATAGACAGAGATATAGGTAGAGATATAGATACACATTTGGGTTTACTGAGGTCAGACAGCTCTACTTTTGGTCAACATCTTTTCAGCCTAAAAAAGCTGATCAGCTAAACAGATGATTGACAGGTGTATGAGATTGCACAATTCTCAAGCCTGGGAGATATGCCCATTCCCGGAGATTGCACAATCTCAGAATTTGTCTATATAATAAGCAGAGGAAATGAATGCCAGTATTTACAAAGTCAGTATTTTGCTGTTGACTTTGTAAACATCGAAATTTGGGCATTTCACTCAATTTATTTACACCTACACACACACACACACACACACACACACACACACACACACACACACACACACACACACACACATACACACACACACACACACACACACACACACACACACGCACACACACACACACACACACACACACATATATATATATATATATATATATATATATATATATATATATATATATATATATATATAAAAAAACTACATCAGCATGTTCTCAAAAGTGTGCGAAAATGAATGCAGAAGCATTCTAAACAACAAGCCCCCATCACACAAAAACAATCTCAACCCAAAAGAGAAAAACGCACTCTACGCACTAAGTAGAGACAAAGAAATTAAAATAATAAAAGCCAACAAAGGCGCAGGTATAGTGATAATGAACACAGAAAGCTATATAAAAAAAATGAAC
>NC_056739.1:1607348236-1607415736 GCF_019279795.1 Protopterus annectens
AAGACATGGTTCTCACAGCAAATAGTGACAACATTGTGCATTGTCACTCTCAGTGGCTCCAAGTTGTCCATCTGCACCTAGCATTCCTTGACCTCCATGAAACAGAATTTGTAGGCCTCTATTGTGTGGATAGATGCACCATGCAGAAGCTAGTTCAGATGTGTCACCCTCATAAGCAGATCTGTGGAATGTGTGGAGTACCTATTCCCGTGTACATCAAGAGATGTGCGGCTTTAAGAATAAAAGCTACAGCGACTTTTCACCAACCACAGTGAGTATATCCCAGGGATCTACATTAAGGATACTCCAACAGTTCCCTCATGCAATGCTACAGCATGTCGGGGGAACATACGTGGTTTCTACATACCACAAAGGAGTGAAGTAACACCATGTAAACTTTGTATGACCTAACCAATTTCATCACATACTGGAAACCACAGGTTGCATCTACATTGCAATAAAGGCCCTGGCTGGGGAACAGGGACAGTGTTATATTAACTATAAAAGGTTCCACTCCATTAACTGCTAGGTGATATGTAAGGCACAAGGTATAATATACAATGTGTCGGTTGGCCAGCCAAGCAGTGGCTACAACTTCAACACCTGCACACATGTGGGTCATTTTAATGGCAATGATGCCTTTGACCTTGATCCATGGCTAATAACACCAATTAGAAACACACTGACCATGGCAGAGAATGGCTAAGATAATTCCCTGTCTCGGACATGAGTCATTGTCAAATGTGTTTGTGTTGTCTGGATGTATCTGGTAGTGTACTGCAGTATGCAGTGAAAATTTTTCAGTGTGCATGCTGTTATATAATATCCTAATGTGCAGAGACTTACAGCAGGGCAGAGTTACTCAGGCGGATGAAGTTCCAGAATCAGGAGCAGAAGAGGAACTTGATGAGTAGCATGTAGAGGTGCAGACTGCGGGGAGCCTCTGAAGTAGGAGGTTCTTGTTGAGGTTCTGTGGAGGCAGGTGAACTACACAGTGATACTGGTTAAGAGGTGACACATCATCCATAACAATAGGCCAGAATAAAGCTGTACATATAAAATAAAATAAAAAAATGATGCATGCAAAACTACACCTAGATTGTACAATACCATGCATAGACTGATCACACTTTGGGCAGTGTGTGTGTTTGTGTGTGTGGGGGGGTGAGGTATGGATTACTACTGTACATGTTTCTGGGTGATGTGTGGGCAAGAGACTGGGGGATCCCAGTAAGCTAGCCAATGTGGGGGTCATGTTGTCATTGTTGAGACAGTATGTCACGTTGGGCACTGTAGATGTAATTCCACAAAGTGAAACAGGTCTATATTCACAGTAAAGAACCCTGATAATGCTGTACCTATGAAAACAACAATAAATTAGCCAAGCAAAGTAAGATACCTTCACTGATACCTGCAGTCCAGTGAATGCACTACTACTTCAGTTAAATATAAAAAAGCCGTGGTGGTACAGCGGTAGCATTGTTGCCTCACAGCAAGAGGTTCTCCTGTTCAATTCTCAGTCTGAGTGCCTTCTGTGTGGAGTCTGCATGTCCTCCCCGTGGTCGAGTGGCCTCCGAAAGACATGTGTGAATGGGTGTGCCTTTGCTGAAGGTTGGGTGTTGGGCTGCCAACTAGGCACCATAAAAATCAACTGCCAATCATTAGCAGACCGGATTTCCACTGTGGCGACCCCTAATCGGGAAAAGCCGAAAAGACCAACAACATAAAAGTATAAGAAGATAATGGTTAAAATACCTTGGGCAAGCAACATTTGCAGCTGTATACCTGATGTGTAAGAAATACAAAGAAGTCATGATTGTATGTTCTATCACCTTACAGTGCACTACTATTGCAGATATTAATCCATGCTCAGGCATACTCACCAGGGGCATCATTGACAGATATGCACAATGCTATCTGCAACTCTTTTCCAATGTCTATAAGTACAAATGTCAGAACTGTATGCACTCTCATACAATAGATGCCAGGAACTCCTCCATCTCTGTCAAAAGTAGTTCATTTGGTGGACCCATTTCTGTGTCTCTCTCTGCTGATGTGCCATTTGGGCTGCTAAAATGGGTGCAGTATTGATCATATCAGTGGCCCTTCTTTGGACTTTGTTACAATTCCAGTTTTGGCCATCAACAGCACTGATGCCACCTATCATGTCCCACCAGACATTTGCACTAAAGGTCCCATCAGATCTCTGATAATGGAGCAGTTGCCAATCATGCTGATGGTAGACCTGAGCAGGATATCATTCTCTGCATGGGGAATTTGTTTTTCCTGTGTTTTCCTCCCCCATGCATGATAACATGCATTTGCAAGAAATATGCATGTAAGATATGGAAAGGTCACACAAAACATACCCTTATGCAGCTACACATGCAAAGAGCTGACAAGACACATGTGACCTTCCAATATATATGGAAAACTACCCATATATGTAGATCAGGGAACCATGAGGAAATATGTAGTGCCACTATGTGTGTTATCCACATGGGTTAGGATTTATTAACTATGCTTGAGAAGGGCACAGGGTGCACACATGTGTGCACATGTGTGTATGTGGGACAGCTCCTGACATCTGAGGTTGCATTGGTGACATAGTCAAAAATAATGGCTCCGTGTGCTCTTTGGAGGACTGCAACAGTCTTCACTTGCATCCTGGTGCATCACCATAATTTGAAGGTGGCACTGGCCCACTGCAATTTAAGACAGTCACTGTTTGTAACCTCCCAGCCACCCACATACACTGCTCCTAATGCATGCTAATCCTAACCCAGCGCTCACCTCAACCCTAACATAACATTGTGCCTTAAAAATCCCATCCCATAACACTGCCATTACACAAGACACACTCAGACACATAAACATACACCTACACACACTGCAAATATAAAATCTAATCCCTTACCTAACCCTGACCCTAACGGTAAATACACACACTCACATGCAAGCACACAGCACCTATACCCTTACCCATCCTTTATCTTAACTGTAACACCCAAACACTCATATAGGTCTAACCCCCTTCCAATCTCCACTCACCTGTTTCAAATAAAAGACTCTTTGAGATATCAGACATTAAATTATCCAAACATTCAATAGTCTCAATTCCCCTAGTGTTTGTCAACAAAAATCAACATTTGATAAAACATTTGGCAGCCCATTATAGATGCTGTATACTCCTGTTGTACTTCAACTTGATGTAAAAGCTAACTATGTTCTCTTTGTCAGTTTCATGAGTTTTCTAAAGAGAGTCAGTTTTTATATGCTAGCCTATAACATTCAGATGCTAAAGTCTGAAACAGACACATTAAACCAATATCCACATTTTTGAGAAATAAAGTATGATTTTTAGATGTAATAAACTGAATGTTATTCCTGCTGGAAATCTGAGTACAGTTCATGGCAAGCATCTCACAAGAAAATAAAAAGGCAATGTAGGCTCAGTAGGAAACTGTAAATAGAAAGAAAATAAACAGAAATATTAATGCAATTAATTGAAAATAGAAGAAAAGTTAGATTACTCTGTTGAACAAATAATGTTTAACAGCTGCCCGAGATTGGATTTCTAACTATCTGCTGAGATGAATACATTTCCCAATACCAGCCATTACTGTATAAAAGTTATCACACTTGCTAGTGTAGTGATGCGTGCACACACAAACAAACACACACACACACACACGCACGCACGCACGCACACACACACACACACACACACAAACACACACACACTTTCTCTGAGTAGCGTCTTTGAGTATGTAATTACCAGAACATATTTACCTTGAACATCTTTTGAGCTTTGAAAGACAGTGTCACTTATGCACTCTCTGGACTCCTATTCCAGATACTTGACCTCAGCTTAAGAAAAAATGAGTTGCCCTTTCAACCTGCTCACAGCTGGTAGAGCTGAAATATAGTACTACAAATGTCTGACCTTTAGTAGATCAAGTGAGAAGTAGCCGTGATACATTAACTGCCCCTGGGGCAGAGACATACTGTGCAATGACATCCCACGCTGTGTTCCCCTGTCTGGAATACATTGTAATTATTGGATTCCTGTCTATTTTTTAACCATGGCTTAAGACATTTGATGGTCATAATGTAGAAAACTACAAATGCAGCTGGGTTTCTATTCTTTTTGGAAAAAGGCATTATTATCCTAAAACAAATTAGAGGGCTTACAAACCAATAAATGTTACCTTAATGTAAATTGTGAATAAGTAAACTTGAAAAAGGTGTTTTTGTTTCCCAAGAAGTTCATACAAAACACAGACACACACACAAACGCACGCACACACACACACACACACACACACACAATGAACATGCTATTAAACATATTTGTCTGAGTGTGTAAGTTATGTATATGGCCCCATCATTTTAGAAAATAAGAGCTTTACAAAACATCCATAAATTAGTACCACTTCTCATAAATGAAGTACTGAAGCAAATTCATTTTACCAAGACTGGCTTTCAAGAGGGATCATTTTTCTGGAAACTGACTGTTAAGAGTCAAAATGCTGATTTGCATAGTCCCCGGTCAATGCCCTGTCATCAAATCTATAAAGCAGAAAATTTCATTTGTTCATTTGTTTATTTATTAAAAATATGTTGCAAATTTGGTTAAATCTTTACATTTCAGACTGCACTTTTTCTTGCAACAACATTATGCTCTTCATAATCTGTTACAAACATATATATTTTTAAAAGCTACATACTTGTTTGATGTGTTGGTGGAGAGGTCACAGTTCAGAATTATGATTAAATTTTATCAGTGTTAAAGTATGCATTGGTGAGGTAGCCCTGTATACTCTTCTTGAAATGAACAGTGTTGAGCTACAACTGTGTTAAGCTGGGTACTGACAGAGTAATTTCATTCTTTTTCATTTTCGGTTGCAGTCCTTGGTGACTTTCTAGCAAAACTGTGACACTGACCCCATATGTCCATTTAATCGCTCCACCCATCAGCTGTGTTCACTCTATGGTGCATCTCCCCTTTCCAAGGAAAGCTTGCTTTGATAAAAGCCCACTCATTGCCCATGACTGACACCCCCCACATCACCGCATAAAAGGGTTTCTCATTTCCAGCTGAAATTAGCATTTTTGGTAACTCATCTTTTATGCTAGTTGGAAGTGAAAAGATCCAGAAGGCTTATTGCTATTTTTGTGCATGTTGTAGATTTCCTGTTATATGCAACTAACTCTTCTTGCTGCCTGATAGCCAGTGTATGCAGTGTAATGCCAGCTGTGTAGAGGCTTATATAGCTGCAAGCTTCCATGTATTCATGTCCCTTTGCTAGTGTACATAAGTACTCTATAGAGAATGTGCCATTATGACTTTCAGAAGCTGCAAAATATGTCTGTCCATCAGAAGACACTCCTGATCGGTCGACACATACCCACGGTCAGTACAAAGGATAGAACTTAACTTTTTTGCCTAAATAAAAGCTTATTCTTGTAGAATTTTAGTTGCTTATTCTGTTTCTTATAACATTTAGGTATTTTAGATGCATTAGATGCAACTATTACATAAAATATAGGAAATAATTTTGTCCTAAAATCTCAGGACATTTGCCATTTTTTTAATTTTTTGTCAGGACACAACTGCCCAAAGAGGGACTGTCCCTCGCAAAGTGGGACAGGTGGTAACTCTACGCCATCAGCTCACTCTCTCCCCAGCACAGACGAATCACCATTGGCCTCTCAGTGACCCACTTTTCTTAGTTGACTCTTACATCACCTGGGCCCACTAGCTTAACACACTTGCTTGGGTCTAGTCACAACAAAACTCTGCAGCAAGGAATTGGCTTACATTGTATCAATTACTAGACTGGGTGTCTCTATGACTGATTGGTTGACTGGCTGACTAATTCACACATTGACTGATGCAATGAGCTACAAGTGGACAGCAGAGGCACATTGCAGAAATAAATGACTTGTACAGCTCTCTTGTACAGCTCTCATATTGGCTTGCATGCACTGCAAAGTGGAAAATCATACAGCATGTCAATACCTATGAAGCTTTGCTAGTCATGACACAAAACAGACCATGCAAATGATTTCATAATACATGCATCAATATATGTATCTATATATCCAGATATCTATATCTATATATAGATAAATATATCTTTATATATATATATATATATATATATATATATATATATATATATATATATGTATATACATACATACACACACACACACGCACGCACGCACGCACACACACACACACACACACACACACACACACACACACACACACACACACACACACATATATATATATATATATATATATATATATATATATATATATATACATATATCCTCTCTATCCATATCTCTGTCAACCTAAAAAGCAGAGTAAATAAAATTACTGAATTCCATTCTTGGATCTCACACCACTCTCCAGATGCAATAACCCTTAGTGAGACTTGGATAAAGCCTCACATCCCCGATAGGGACATACTCCCTCCTGGTTATAACATCCTAAGACTAGACATAACAAAATGAAAAGGAGGTGGTGTTGCAACCCTGTACAGAGATAACCTCACACTTACTCCTGTACCCCCCCCCCATTCCCCTGATGAACTCCTTCTGGCCAACTATAGAATAAACCCCCACAACTCTCTATACATAGCTGCTATCTACATCCCACCCGGTGACAACCTCACTGTACTTGAAAGTTTACTTTCCACTCTCTCCTCCGACCTCCACAATGAGATTATCATCATGGCAGATGTCAATATCAACTGGTCCACACTCACAACCATATCTCCCTCTACTTCCATAAACCCACATGGTTTCTCCCAATTAGTCACAACTCCAACCTGTTCCGCCAAATCCACCACCCACTCCTCCATACTTGACTGGATCCTTGTATTCCATCCTCACAAATATCACTTCCCTGAAACCCTTCCTGACACCCTTAGCAACCACTCTCCTACCAAAGTCCTCCACTTTACCCAACATACACTCAAACCCCTCATATTTAAAACCTGCCATAAGGTAAAAAACTTTAACCCAAATGAACTCAACTATCAGCTCTCCCTTATTGACCGGACCTTTCTCAAACATTTACTTCTCGAGGAAGCAGCCATGAGATTTAACAACACATTCCTTAACATTTTAACCTCCCTGGTCCCCTTACGCAAAATCAGGATTAAATCCACTGTATCTCCCTGGCTTACTCCCTCCACTCTTTCACTAATGGCACAGAGAGACACACAATGGAAATTCTGGATTAAAACCAAATTGCCCATTCACTTACAACAATGCAGACAACTTCGTAATTGGGCAAAGCAATCAAATAAAGACGACAAAAAAAATTATTATACTAACCCCCTAAAAGAAACACAACTATATAACCCCCCAAAATTCTGGCATACTATAAACAATATCCTACATCCAGGAAACCCATCCACCCCCCACCCAAACCCCACACCTACTTTCAGCCTACAAACAGTATCTACCTCTTACATAAAACACTGCTCCTTAAGTTCAAACCTTGCTGTCCCTCCATAGATGGTCCTCCTCCACTCTTTTTCCAGCTAGCTGCTATCTCCATAGTCCTACCCATCTCTATCCTCATCATCAGATCTCTTACTGAAGCTACAGTCCCAGTCATCTGAAAGAAGTTTTATACTATACCTATCCACAAGGGAGGTAACTCCACTGAACTAACTAACTACAGGCCTATCACAACACTATCTCCCCTATCCAAGATCTTGGAGAAATGTGTACACAAACAAATGCTCCAGCACCTCACCAAAGACAACTTAATTACTCCCACCCAACATGGTTTCTGCCCTGGCCATAGCACTTCTACAGCTCTCATCTCCTTCATAAATATTATTGCTCAAGCTAGAGAACAACATAAACTTGCCTCATGTCTCTTTCTTGACCTATCAAAAGTATTTGATACTGTCCACCATCCATTACTCTTAGAGAAACTCTCCCATTTAAACCTACCCCCTGCCACTATCTCCTGGTTCTCTAGTTATCTTAGTAATCACTTCCAGTCTGTCAAATGAGATTCAGCTATCTCCCCAGAACTTCCAGTACTGATGGGAGTTCCCCAAGGATCAATCCTAGGACCACTGCTTTTCAACATTTTTACCAATCAGTTATCCAGCTCTACCCCACACTCATCCCTAATACAATATGCTGACGACTCCACAGTCATCACCATTGCAGACACACTTTCCAAACTCCATACTAAAACTCAGGAATCCTTCTTGTGTGTCAAGACCTGGCTCAACCAAAACCATCTAATCCTAAATCCAAAAAAGACCAAACTTCTCTTTCTACCAAAAACTATGACCCACCTGAAACCAAACTTCTCTATCACCTCCCACAACAACACACCCATTATAGTAGATAATCACACTAAACTTGGGGTCATCATTGACGACCAGCTAAAATTTGACCAGCATGTACTTAAGAACATCAAGAAAACCCACCAAAAACTCGGCCTTCTTTACAGAAACAAAAACTTTCTCTCCTCTCAAGCCAAACTTGCTCTATCACATTCCTACCTTCTTCCAACCCTTCTCTATGGCTCTGAGATTCTCACCGACCTGCAGACCTCTCTTATAACCGAACTTGAATCCACTTTCAACAAAGTAGCAACATTTGCCACTGAACTTCCTTGCTCCGCTCACCACTGTCTTGCTTTACAAAAACTGAAATGTTAATAGAGTTCCCTCACAACCTTACTACCTCCCAGCTCCAAATAATCCATTCCATTCTATACCAGCCCACATTCTGCCCTGCCATATCACCCATCATCTCACCCGACACCCCAGCTAGAACACTCCGGAGCTCTGAACAACACCTTCTGACCATAACCAAACCCAAACTCACATAGAAAAAAAACTGTAATGCTATTACCCCGCCAAACACTGGAATGAACTCCCACTGGACATACGAAACACTACATCCAAACTTCTATTCAAAAAGTACTGTGAGAAATCACCTTAGCTTAAATAAACTTTGCCTCTGTTATCAGCCCCCTGATTAACCCATCTCTCCAGACCAAGCACTCACTACTTTTTCTCCTACTAGTACCTAACACTACCTCCTTCCAAACTGATCCTCCCTTCTTCCCTACTAAACCCTTCCCTACTCTTACCCCTAAACGTTCCTTTACTATTACAGTCTACTCATCAGTAGAATGCTCAGCAACTACTGCTGCACTTTTATCTCTCCTGCACTGCTACCAAGATACTTCCTTACTAACTTTCTTTCTCTTTACTGTAAATACTATTTTTCCTGGTCTACCTACCTCAATATACATAGCTAGCCAACATTGTATGTAATCTGCAATCAGTTTTATTATTGTATACTCGCTTTTACTCACTTTGCATTGTTATGTATTTTTTGTGTACTTGCAAATGTTTTATTTTTGCAGCTTGTATATGTTTTGTAACAATGGAGATTTTTCCTCGGGTCTCCACTAAAAAAGGGCCTCATCCCAGATGGACCAACCTGGTCAAAAAATGTCAAATAAATTAAAAAAAAAAAAAAAAAAAATATATATATATATATATATATATATATATATATATATATATAGTTACACACAAGCTCTGCTGTGGTTTCAGAGTAATTAAACACTCATAACTTGTTTAAAAATAGATACCTCTTTACTGAAAATAAATTATTTTAAATAGATTAGCAGGCTTAAAAACCTCAGCTTTGGCCAGCTAAGAACTTGCTGTATTCAACTGGACATATAAGAGAATTTAAGAACCTTTATCTGCACTTTTTTTTAAAAAAAAATACAGTATTTAAATTGATTTTAACTGTGGCAGGAATATTAACTGAACTGGAAGTTTTGACTCTACTCTTCAGTTATATTAACTGAACTGGAAGTTAGTCAGTGTTTGCTGAATTTTGTTATTTGCTAGTAATTACAGGTGTGGGGGTAGCCACATTCTTTGATTTCCTGTCCTTGCCTATTTAAGTGGTACAGTGTGAAATATTTTCTGCTTAAAAACCTCAGCTTTGGCCGGCTAAGAACTTGCTGTATTCAACTGGATGTATAAGAGAATTTAAGTACCTTTATCTGCACTTTTTTTTAAAAAATACAGTATTTAAATTGATTTTAACTGTGGCAGGAATATTAACTGAACTGGAAGTTTTGACTCTACTCTTCAGTTATATTAACTGAACTGGAAGTTAGTCAGTGTTTGCTGAATTTTGTTATTTGCTAGTAATTACAGGTGTGGGGGTAGCCACATTCCTTGATTTCCTGTCCTTGCCTATTTAAGTGGTACAGTGTGAAATATTTTCTGCTTAAAAACCTCAGCTTTGGCCGGCTAAGAACTTGCTGTATTCAACTGGACGTATAAAAGAATTTAAGTACCTTTATCTGCACTTTTTTTTTTTAAAAATACAGTATTTAAATTGATTTTAACTGTGGAAGGAATATTAACTGAACTGGAAGTTTTGACTCTGCTCTTCAGTTATATTAACTGACCTGGAAGTTAGTCAGTGTTTGCTAAATTTTGTTATTTGCTAGTAATTACAGGTGTGGGGGTAGCCACATTCTTTGATTTCCTTTCCTTGCCTATTTAAGTGGTACAGTGTGAAATATTTTCTGCTTAAAAACCTCAGCTTTGGCCAGCTAAGAACTTGATGTATTCAACTGGACGTATAAGAGAATTTAAGTACCTTTATCTGCACTTTTTTTTTTTTAAAAATACAGTATTTAAATTGATTTTAACTGTGGCAGGAATATTAACTTAACTGGAAGTTTTGACTCTGCTCTTCAGTTATATTAACTGAACTGGAAGTTAGTCAGTGTTTGCTGAATTTTGTTATTTGCTAGTAATTACAGGTGTGGGGGTAGCCACATTCTTTGATTTCCTGTCCTTGCCTATTTAAGTAGTACAGTGTGAAATATTTTCTGCTTAAAAACCTCAGCTTTGGCCAGCTAAGAACTTGTTGTATTCAACTGGACATATAAGAGAATTTAAATACCTTTATCTGCACTTTTTTTTTAAAAAAATACAGTATTTAAATTGATTTTAACTGTGGCAGGAATATTAACTGAACTGGAAGTTTTGACTCTGCTCTTCAGTTATATTAACTGAACTGGAAGTTAGTCAGTGTTTGCTGAATTTTGTTATTTGCTAGTAATTACAGGTGTGGGGGTAGCCACATTCTTTGATTTCCTGTCCTTGCCTATTTAAGTGGTACAGTGTGAAATATTTTCTGCTTAAAAACCTCAGCTTTGGCCGGCTAAGAACTTGCTGTATTCAACTGGACGTATAAGAGAATTTAAGTACCTTTATCTGCACTTTTTTTAATAAAAATACAGTATTTAAATGGATTTTAACTGTGGCAGGAATATTAACTTAACTGGAAGTTTTGACTCTGCTCTTCAGTTATATTAACTGAACTGGAAGTTAGTCAGTGTTTGCTGAATTTTATTATTTGCTAGTAATTACAGGTGTGGGGGTAGCCACATTCTTTGATTTCCTGTCCTTGCCTATTTAAGTGGTACAGTGTGAAATATTTTCTGCTTAAAAAACTCAGCTTTGGCCAGCTAAGAACTTGTTGTATTCAACTGGACGTATAAGAGAATTTAAGTACCTTTATCTGCACTTTTTTTTAAAAAAAATACAGTATTTAACTTGATTTTAACTGTGGCAGGAATATTAACTGAACTGGAAGTTTTGACTCTGCTCTTCAGTTATATTAACTGAACTGGAAGTTAGTCAGTGTTTGCTGAATTTTGTTATTTGCTAGTAATTACAGGTGTGGGGGTAGCCACATTCTTTGATTTCCTGTCCTTGCCTATTTAAGTGGTACAGTGTGAAATATTTTCTGCTTAAAAACCTCAGCTTTGACCGGCTAAGAACTTGCTGTATTCAACTGGACGTATACGAGAATTTAAGTACCTTTATCTGCACTTTTTTAAAAAAAAAATACAGTATTTAAATTGATTTTAACTGTGGCAGGAATATTAACTGTACTGGAAGTTTTGACTCTGCTCTTCAGTTATATTAACTGAACTGGAAGTTAGTCAGTGTTTGCTGAATTTTGTTATTTGCTAGGAATTACAGGTGTGGAGGTAGCCACATTCTTTGATTTCCTGTCCTTGCCTATTTAAGTGGTACAGTGTGAAATATTTTCTGCTTAAAAACCTCAGCTTTGGCCAGCTAAGAACTTGCTGTATTCAACTGGACATATAAGAGAATTTAAGTACCTTTATCTGCACTTTTTTTTTAAAAAAATACAGTATTTAAATTGATTTTAACTGTGGCAGGAATATTAACTGAACTGGAAGTTTTGACTCTGCTCTTCAGTTATATTAACTGAACTGGAAGTTAGTCAGTGTTTGCTGACTTTTGTTATTTGCTAGTAATTACAGGTGTGGGGGTAGCCACATTCTTTGATTTCCTGTCCTTGCCTATTTAAGTGGTACAGTGTGAAATATTTTCTGCTTAAAAACCTCAGCTTTGGCCGGCTAAGAACTTGCTGTATTCAACTGGACATATAAGAGAATTTAAGTACCTTTATCTGCACTTTTTTTTTAAAAAAATACAGTATTTAAATTGATTTTAACTGTGGCAGGAATATTAACTGAACTGGAAGTTTTGACTCTGTTCTTCAGTTAGTCCCACCCACCCTCCCTGTTTTTGTTTTGGTGTTAATCTTAGTGGCCTTGAAACTGCCCGCCCCTCTTGGAAATTTGTGTTTGGATACTCCTTCTGGGCCCATCTCATTTGCTCACTCAACTGAGTGCAGTGAGATCATATTCTGATTTCAGGCACTCCTACTGTGTACAAAGAGAGCATCTGGGAAACAGAAAAAAAAATTTAAGCTTGTTTCCTGCCTTTCCTGTTAAGTG
The DNA here is from genome assembly GCF_019279795.1 of Protopterus annectens. Lineage (NCBI taxonomy): Eukaryota > Metazoa > Chordata > Ceratodontiformes > Protopteridae > Protopterus > Protopterus annectens. Next base: position 1,607,361,117 of record NC_056739.1, read on the forward strand.
GTATAGACTATTTGTAGGCTTCTGAGCCCCCATGCCCTTCTGTGTTGGAGGGAAGCCTTCTAACTTAGTTTTTTTTTCTTATAACTAGCCAGTTTTCTAGTTTCAGCACTCAAATCTGTTTCTTTGATCTCAGCACTTGTTCAGAAAAAAAAAAATTCATCTGCTTTTACTGTGCTTGTGTTTCTACCTACTTTATTTTACTTTTGCATCATCTTAAAAGTACTCAATTATATTTATTACTGTTTGGTGTAACTCATTCTAAGCCTTTTGGTTTAAACACTTGGGCTTCGAACCAGTTGTTTTGCACTGAGAGGGTTTGTGGTCTGCACTGTAGTGGCAGAACTGGTAGCTTACATCCTTCTAGGTTGGGAACTGCTGATTGAGGGCTCAGTGTCTGTTATTCTAAAAGTGTATTAATTCTGGTTTAAGCACTTGGGCTTTCAGGCCAGTTATTTTACATTAAGAGGGTTCTTGGTCTGCACTCTTGTGGGAGGAGAGGCTGGACTCTGCCCTTCTGAGCTGGGAATTTCTGGTTAAAGGCTTATAGTGCATGCATATCTGAACTGCTTCTTACTGAAGTTGGTGCGCCTTGTTTGCTGTGGCATAGACTGGATTCGGGCCTGCTGGATCTAGCTTTGTTTGTGTAACTTGAGCACTAATCCAGGCATTCTCTAAAGTATTCAATTGTATTTATTACTGCTTGGTAGTAATTTGATTAAAGTGTAGCTATCATTCTAAGTCTTTTGGATTAAGCACTTGGGCTTCAGACCAGTTGTTTTACATTAGGAAGGTTTGTGGCATGCACTGTGGTGACAGGACAGGTAGCTTTCATCCTTCTAAGTTGGGAACTGCTGATTGAGAGCCCAGTGTCTGTTATTCTTAAAGTGTATTAGTTCTGGTTTAAGCACTTGGGCTTCAGGCCAGTTATTTTACATTAGGAAGGTTCGTGGTCTGCACTCTTGTGGGAGAAGAGGCTGGACTCTGCCCTTCTGAGCTGGGAATTTCTGGTTAAAGGTTTATAGTGCCTGAATATTTGAACTGTATCTTACTGAAATTGGTACACCTTATTTGCTGTAGCATAGACTAGATCCAGGCCTGCTGAATCTAGCTTAGTTTATATGCTTGTTGTTTGTTTGCTTGTTATTTCCCTGGAATGCTAATTCCACCTAATACACGGCTTCTCAGTGCTTCTGTGGATCACTAGTGATATCTGCATTGCTTACTGTACTTATTTCCTTGTTTCACTTGAAAGAAAGTTGCTGTTTGTCATTTTTGCATTTAAGTTACCTGTAACACATTGCACTTAAGTTACCTGGCACTTGCTCACTAAAACAATTATATAAGTCAGCACTAAAAATTAAAAGCACTACACCCTCACTCTCCACTGGCCCTTGTTTTCAATTATTAAGGAATTCCCAATATTATTCTAGCATGTCCAAAGGTCAGTTGTCAATCTCCTCTCTAGTCCAGCTGGTGAATCTGGGAATCTTGAGGCAATGTTACAGCTGCCTCATGTACACAGACAACCCTCTCCTCCTCCCAACAAATTCCAACACATGTGAGAGATGCAACCATATAGCCAAACTGGAGGCTAAGCTCTCTCAACTCAGTACTGGCATAACCAGTTAGTAGGAGAAGGAAACCACACTCACTACAATTCCAGTCTCACATAGACCTACCACGACAGCAAACCAAACACATAATCACACAAAAACATACTCGGAGGCCCTAAATAAAGATCTGCCTAAGCAGCAGAGACCTCCAAAGCAGACACCCAAGCAACCGTTACCCCAAAACAAAACACGTGCAACACATATCTCACAAAGCCAGTGTGCCGAACAGTCACAGCCCTTAAGACTAAACAACACGCCTGATACACTTGTAATAGGTGACTCTATCATCAGGCACACTGACGTCCCGCTCACCAGGCTGAACAAGGAGAGGGTCACGGTGAGCAGCCTGTCGGACACTAGGATCCGCCACATAACACAAGCACTCAGGTCACTCCAAGGCAAGTACAAATATGACTCAGTCATTGTCCATGCTGGTGTGAATGACCTGAGATGTACCTCCCTGGACTACATGAAAAGAGACATAAAGGAGCTCTCTGAGCATGTAGCCCAGGCCGGTATGACCCTGACCTTGAGTAGCATCTTACCCTCACCAAGAATGATGCCACAATATGAAGACAAGATGATCAATTTCAACAACTGGCTTAAGTACTGGTGTCATTCAAAGGGGATCCAATGCCTGTCAGCTTGGGATGATATGCTCGACAAGCCACGATGCTTCGCTAGGGACGGCTTGCACCTGTCACCCCTGGGCTTTCGGATATTGGCAAAGGCTCTTGCTAACCCTATAGTGCCTTTTTTAGGCAAGGCTCAAAAGACAAACCCACCTCCATAGGTATCACAATGGATAAGAAACTAAGAGTAATGCTACTCAACGCCAGAAGTCTAAACCTCAAGATGCATGCACTCAAAACTCTCCTTAGCATGGACAACATCGATATCTGTGCAGTAACAGAAACCTGGTTCAGGGCTCCCGAGAACACCCCATCACTACCAGGTTATACCTCATACCATGCTTTTCGGCCTCAAAACTTGGACCAAACCACAAAAGGAGGGGGAGTATCGATATTCATCAAAGATACCCACACCTCCAGGTTGATGGCAAAGCACGAAGCATCAGAGACTATCCATGTGCAACTAACAGTGGGTAAAACTGCCTTCCAGTTTATAACCTGCTACAGACCACCCTCCCAAACCCAGGAACCCCACTTGGCCTTCCTGAGAACACTGGAAAATATGAAGGTCTCTCCAAACACCATTAGATTAGGCGACTTCAACTACCCAAACATAGACTGGGAGCATTACTCTAGCTCCAACACCCTAGCCCAAAGGTTCCTAGAATTTATAAACTCAAATGCTATGGAACAACTTGTTACCACTCCCACAAGAGGGGAAAACATACTGGACCTGATCATCACTAACATGGGGACTTTATGCTCCAGACCAGAAGTGTATCCCTCACTGGTAAGATCAGACCATAAACTAATCTCACTGGATATTCACATCCCGACCCCACCCCCTGCCCAGAAAACCACAGTGAAAAACTTCTCTAAAGCAAATTTCACACTCCTCAAAACCGAGGTGGAATCCTTCAAAGCCCCCGGGCCTGTGGAAAATAAGGCCCAGACCGCAGAATCCTTTATAAACGCATTCTATGAACACCTTCAGGAATGCATGGATCATGCGATCCCAAATAAAACCAAGACCCAATCCTCCAAAGGCAGACGTCCCCAGCCATAAACAAACTATACAATTGAAGGAGGAAGCTACTAAATGATAGAGCAAAATCCCAAAAAGGGAAGGCATCACTGATCAGTATTAGCAAAAAACTACGGGTACTCATAAAATTGTCTAAGGCCAGCTTTGAGAGAAAAATTGCACAGGACACTAAGGATAATCACAAGGCTTTCTTTAGTTATGTTAGGAACCTGGGTGGTAATTCCCAGATATGCTCAGAATTAGTCCAAAATGACAAAAAATACACTGAACCCACAGACATTGCCAACATCCTAGCTGACAGGCTCAGCGCAAACCCCCTCCCACCAAAAGGGCAAATATCTATCCCAGCAGAGTGCTGCCCCTGACATCTCAGATGCTCAGGTAAGAGCCACCCTCTCCAAAGCAAAAAACACAGCATCAATGGGACCAGACGGTGTCCCGGGCTGCGTCCTACATGAACTCCAAGAAGAGCTAAACCCAAACATAAAACTACTGTTCAATCTCAGCCTTACTACAGGATATGTGCCCAAAGAGTGGCGTACAGCAACAGTGGTCCCTCTCCATAAAGGTGGTGCCTCAACGGATCCTGGAAACTATCGCCCCATAAGCCTGACTAGCTTAGTCTGCAAAGCTATGGAAAGGATCATCATGGACCTCATAAATAAAGATATTGGGGACCTACAGACACTGGATCCTGCCCAGTTCGGCTTTGTTAAGGGCAGATCCTGCCTTTTAAACCTGGTTGATTTCTTTGAAACAGTCACCAAGGCGATTGATGAGGGGAAGGTGGTCCACACAGCCTACCTGGACCTCGCTAGAGCCTTCGATACAATACCCCACTCAGGCATTATAGATAAGCTCACCAGCTTAAATATAAACCCCTCTGACACTAGATGGATTGCAAACTGGCTCAAGGACAGAACCCACATGGTTAGAATTGCTGGAGCCATGTCAGACTCCAAACTAGTTACAAGTGGTGTCCCACAAGGCTCAGTCCTGGGACCTCTCTTGTTCGGTATATATTTCTCGGAGGTACAGGCCAACACGGAAGGACTGTGGCTGACCAAGTTCGCAGATGACTGTAAACTGGGCGCCATAATCGACTCTCCAGCCGACACAAGCATCCTCCAAAAGGGCCTCATAGAAACAGACAACTGGTGCCAGAGCCATGGCCTCAAGCTAAACACCAAAAAGTGTATAGTCATCCCGTTTGGCAAAAACAAAGTGCCCACAAATTACCACATAGGTGGTAATCCATTAAGTACAGAAGAAGTAATTAGGGACCTGGGGACCCAAGTTGATAGCAATCTCTCATTTGACAACCACGTGGCCAAAGCGGTTAGAAAAACATTTTATATAGCCCACCTAATCATGAAGGGATTCACATCTAGATCAGGGGAGGTCATCGTGCCTCTTTACTCATCCCTCATCAGGCCCATAATTGAGTACAACGCCCCTTTTGGGATGTACCTTACCAGACACCTGCAGCAACTGGAAAGACCCCAAAAGTACCTCAACAAGAGGATCAAAGGGCTCAAACAGATGCCATATGCTGCCTGGTTAAAGAAACTCCAGCTCTACTCAGTGGCATACCACCTGTTCAGAGGCGATCTGTGCCTGACATATAAAGCCATGTCCAACCCGGAATTAATGGACATGCTGCACCTCAGAAAATCCAAATCCCATCGAGCTACACGCTCGAGACTTGAACCTCAGCACTGAAATAAATAGGACATGCTGGAGGGACAGATTCATAACCCAGAGGCTCCCTTCACTCTGGAATAAAATCCCAGTCCAGGTTAGGCAGAGTCCCTCACTGACTCTCTTCAAGAGGAATCTTGATGAGTGGATGGGAGATTGTAGGTTTACCCCGGGTATCACTTCTGTGTCACTGTTAGACAGAGGCACAGTATACTAACCTCGAAAAAGGGCATAGCAAAATAAATTTAAAATGGGTGTCGAAAGCCAAACACATTCTGGCTAGGCTTATAAATGCCCTAGGGCAGATAGCCTAGTATGAACCTATGAACCTATGAACTTTCACCCTTAATTGAGCTTCATTATGAAGCCTCCAGCACCCTAATATGGGGGGAGGGTAAATTGTCTGCACCCTTAAACTTATATACCAATTCTGAGATTGCCATACCTTGGAGAAAAGAGAATATTCTGAGAAATGGCAATCTCGGGCTTAGTATATGTAAGCCGATTGTTTTAAGCAGCTCAGTTTCTATATTCCAGGACTCACTCAGGCAGTTCTTGATATTTCAAATGGTTATTGTTGTCGAGAGATTGTTATTTTCATATGATTATCTTGTATATGAATATAGGGGTGCATTGCATATATCAAAAGACAAATGCATTGTAGTTAATTTATCTGAAAAAAACTTTTCCAAAAATGGAAATGGACTAATCAAAACACTAAAAGAAAACAAAAAAACTTTTTCCAAAGGGGTAAGCCAGCCTGCTCCCCCCATATGAGGACCCACCCCCACACTCCCCTAAGTTAAATTTACTGACTCAGAGATCATACGATACTAGAGAAAAGGGAAAGCTCCCTTATCAGCACTATTTAGCAATCTCTAACAAATACCAGCCTGCCCAATAACCTTAATGCAAACAGCATGCATTTAAAGTCCATTAATTTCAATTAACTAAAGCGTACCTAATGTAGTAACAGCAGATTTATGCCTCTGTATGTATTTTACATTCCTATATTCTGTATATTAAATGTAATAATCTAATCCTCCAGTACTGATTTTAACAAATGCAATGTGATTGGAGCTTTTCTCACAGTGAGTCCAATGAAAAGGGACACTTCTCAGCTGGTTTATCCTTGTCGGCTAACATAATAAATGAAGAAATATTTGTAAATTCAGCAACTAAATCTATTAACCTTTTGTTACTTCATTTCTGACTGAAAGGGATGTAAGATATAGGCTCCAGTTATATACCTGAGGAGCTTCGATCTGCAGTATCTTTCTTCCAGCCTGTAACTCGGAGACCTAGCCTTTTTTTGGCTAATCATGTACTCAGGGACTGCCTGCTGCACTTTGTATCCAGAAGTGATTGTATTACAAGAATAGAGTTGCTACCAAACCTTTAATGCAGCATATTCTTACTTTTCCTGTGTTCTGTCTCAGCTATCCCCCAACAGGCTATATTTCTTCATACTTTTGATTGTCCTAGTAACTTCCTTTACTATTTTATTTTTTTCAAGTGATTGCAGCAGTGGACCAATTCCAGCCATTACCTCCTTACTATACTGTAAGAATAAAAGGAACAATAAATTCAGTTTTATATAGATACCAAGTGAATTAGATGCAGACACATAGCATGGTATGTTATGTAATGTATATACCATAAATTGGTAATTAAGAATGGGACTGATCACCTTGAAGCAGGCATGCCAATAACTTGCTTGGAATCAGCAAAAAGTCAAACTCCAAATACAAATTAAGCAAAGTCAGGTGATCTAAATTTGAATGAGCTGCAGTCAGTACTTTCTAAAAGAAGTTACCTATGTTTATATTTGAGTGCTAAACAAATTCTTACATACAGAGGTAAGATATCCTTTGCTTCTACAAACATGTTTCTTAACCTTCATGCCTCTCCTGTGATGTAGAAGGAAAAATCCTGACCATGGCCCAGATGAGAGGGATTTGAGTAGCAGCTCAGGTCTTTGATGAAACATGCGAAGGATGGGTATGCCTATCCTGGAAGGGGAGTGTTCCAGCACTAGGCAGTTCTCTCATGTCCCAATGGAGTCCAAGGCTGGTGAGAAACTGCCAGGCTGGGGGGGGTGGACAGACCTTGGATGTCACTCCCCAGGGCCCAAAGCAGATGCACTTCTCAGGCTCATACTGCCTACTATGGATGCACCATGCCACAGAGAGGTTAGGGCCATAACCAACCCAAGCAAGCTCTGTAAGCAGAAGTGGTGTCTCCCAGGGTTCACTGCACTCTTGTGCAACTAGTAGTTGGGCCCTGTTAGGGAACCATCACCTTTAGCCTGGTGAACTATGCAAAACCAGGAATAAATGTAATGTATGTATATGATGTGGCTCAAGCATGGGCAACATAAGTGGGACTCTGTGCTACCACAGCAGGTATACACTTAACTGACAAAATGCAATACAATTCCTATTCGGGTAGCTCTCTGGGATCAAAAAGGTTAAGTAAGAAAAGTGTTTTGAAAAAAAAATAAAAACAAATAAAGAAAAACAAATGGTTGGGGTGAAATTATTAGTTCAAAGAATCCCAGTGGAGTTTTCTCCTTTGCAAGCATTTCTTAATGGTATAAAGGGAGATTCTGCCTTAGAACTAGGTCGTAGGTTCTCATCATGTCTGCAAGTTTGCACATTATGTTGAAAAAAGGGTATCTGAAATGGGCATCACTTCAAGTAATGCTGTTACTAATAAATGTATTACCAAAAAGACATCTCAGCATGAGGTGTCTGTCATCAGTCTAGCATCTCAGAAGAAAGTGAAAGGAGAAGTGCATCAGTTATAAGTAAGTTTACAGAGCCCTGAATGAGGTATTAGTAATTTGGGTATGAAGAAAGAGGAATGTAATACATAACACCTTGGGATAGTGTTTTCCCAAGATCATAAACCTCCTTTTCTCATCAAATGAACTAATTTCATTAATTGTTTATCTGTCAGATGGCACTTCTAGACATCTACGTAGCTGTTTATTCACTTCTGGCAGATGCTCTAAAGCTCATCTTACTTTATAGTGTTTTTGCACCTGCAGCCAGCCAGAAGTGCTTTCATGAAAAATCTATGGGGAAGGAATGGGATGATATTTTCATTAATAAGTCCATGGCTACATTCCCTCTATCATATCTTTGTGAGGTTTGGGAGGTTTGTCGTGTAGGAAACATTTTAATGAGTCCTGCTATATCATAGTTTAAGAGGATATTTCCTCAATAAGTAGTTTAAAGGACTTCTTCACCTCATATTGTAATTAGCAGTGAAATTCTGGAAGTCTAGTGAAAAAGATAAAAGGCACCAGTAGTGGGAGAAGAGTGCAGAGCAAAGACACCAGTGATGGATGACAAAATTGTTTAATGGTCATCATATTATCAGTTCAATAGTATCTGGTTATTCTCATTTCATCTTATAGTAAGAGGAGAAGTGCTTATTTGAAATAAACAAGGTTAATGCTGGCCCAAACACTGCAACAGTATTACACAGATTACTATGTGTCCTTATATTTGGAGAGTAGTGAGCGTTTTCTATGTTTCAAAGATGCAGAGTAAGACTATTCAGACATTTATCCAACACACCATAATACAATGAGAAGTCAGTTAGGGAACTGACTGCTAGTGTACACTCATTACCACAAGCTGCTATCCCAAACGTCTCATCCACCCCTTCTATTTTTCTGACATACTCCCTACTTTCTCTTCTGCCCAGCTCATTCCTCTGACAGTTCTTTTCATAAAGACTATTAGGTAACAAAGTTCTACTGCCCTGCTTTTTGTATATGAAATCCCCTTCGACAAACCAACACATCATATTTATTACTGTTGTCTGGTTCTCAAATATAATAAATGTCTCATAACCCTGCTGTCAATGGGCAGATTTTCTTTCAGATACTTGAGAGAGAACTGATCTTTTTTTTTCTTATGCATGTGTGCTTGATATTCTCTTTGCTCATTGTGCTTTTCACATTTTTCAACTTTATTTCAGTGACTGCACTTTCTCCAAGTTGAAGAGACATTTGAATAACAATGTGCGTGTAGGGGGATGTCAGGCTTTGCCCCCACATGGATAGGTAGACTTCTTCATGCAAAACTGCTTCTTCTATGTTGTTTGGTGTTCACATGCATATATATCAGCTGCATATGTTTCATGCATTTATCTGCTCTTGTTAGTGAGTTTCATGAGTTAGTAGTTTCATGAGTTTAAATATGAAGAACTGTGTTAAGAAATTCTGAGAGTCAACATAATAGCATGTTGTATGCATTTGTGTTTCCCTTGCATTTCCACTTGCAAGTTCACTGGTGATTCATTTGCTAATCTTTGTATTCAGAACTAATTTGAACTTTTATCTATATCCTAAGTACAGTATATAAATTGCACTGCAGCGCTTGGGTTTGCTTACAGCATATGTCAGTCTTCAGGTAACAGAGACTGCAGGACAGCTGTCACTTTGTAAGTTTTGTGCATTCGAAGCTCTTCAGTTGTTGTGTCGCTATCGTTCACAGCATGTACCCGTTGTCCTCCTTTTCTTGATGCACACTATTGTACTCATTTTTAGCACAATATTCATATTTTGACTTTTTACAAATAGATATTCTATATATCTGGAGCTTTTCTCTTACCTTCATCAGTGTAAGTACACTTTGTCTATCAGGATCACCAGGATAACAAAAAAGTAACTAAATGAAATAAAATAAAATTTCCAGGGATTAATGTATTTTTGTTAATATTGAAATTAACTCACAGAGGTGACCTTTTACTGGGACTGCTGTTCTTTAATATTTTTAAAAGTGCCTGTGGGATGGCAAGCAGTAGAAATAATCTTGAAATATATAGTAACTACACTGACTTTGCCATTCCTTCAGGAAGTAATTAATAACAAATATCCCTGGTGGGAGAGTCTTCTGTGTTCTACAGGAGTAAAACATCTTTTAAGAAATCATTAATTTTGACCTTAATTAATAGTTAAAAAGATTTTAGATCCCTTTTCTGTATTATTTTTGCCTATTTAGTTTAATAAAAACAATTAAAAATTTATTTCACAAATGAAACACTGAGATCAGTTTTACAAGCAGTTTTATAACACGTGACATCCAAGGTGCATTTTTCCCATCAAACACCTAAAACATTATAACATAGTCCATATGTACCCATATTTCATCATTAAGCTGAGTTTACTGCAGATAAGCAGTGCATATCCGACTCGTCTCTCTAGATCCAACTGTAGCTTCCACTCTGTAACTGTGCATAATTAATCAAACCATCGAGATCAGCCTATGAACTTCTAAACCATGCAGAATAAACCACTCATGTGGACTAATACTGTTAACTGTAGACTCTTCTAAATGGGAAAGGGGTGTAATTCAATAGAGAAACAATGCAGACCTATAAGGATCCTCTGTAAATGCAATGGTCATGCTCTAAACATATAATGTCACAAAGCAGAAGTTTCATACATGATAATGGGAATTTCCTGTAAGCACAAGTGACCTTGATTTATATGTCAGTGACAAATAGCTATTGTACTGTTAATCAACAGTATAAAGGGATATATTTTATCTATTTATCTATCTATCTTTATATATAGATATAGATATATATGATTTTACACATTTGTTAACCAGATAAGCACATTAGACTGACATGTTCCTTTTCAGGGCAATCTAAGAGCACTGTAGTTTTCCATGACCTACTCAGAGGTAGAAGTATCATTCAAACTCGGTACCCTAGATATAGTAGGTAGCTTATTAATACTGCAGTGCCTTACTCCTCTGTGCTAACTGCTGGATATAATAAGTATTTGTTTACTTTAGTTATTTAATTAGTCAAAATGTATTTCTTTGCAGTAACAATTACAACATCAAACTAGTTGACTGGAGGAAATCCTCAGGGGGACAGAGGTTAACACCTCCATCATAAATTCCCATCTTACACCTCTTATTCTAGACCTTCTTAAAAATGGGTTAATCTCACTGTTAAAGCTGGTATGAATTATACATATGAATGCCCAGTCTATAGCAGTCATTTAAGGTTGGGTCTATATTGTAACATTGAAACTTCAAAAGAGAGAATGCTCTTATATTGCCATGGAAATATCGAACGGCCAAAAAAGAGATTTTTTTTTTTTCCAGGGAAAGAAAATGCTGGGCCAAAAAAAAAAATAAATAAACAAATAGACCAATTCCGAGATCACACCACAGTGGAGGTAACAGCAAAGTCCTGACAATGGTCCAGTGATTTTTTTTTTCCCTGGGAAAAAATGCTGTTTTGGCTGTTCAACATTCTGTCAGTTTGGTTTTTCCATGTCGAAATAAGAGCATTCGCTCTTTTGAAGTTTCAGCATTACAATATAGACCCTTTAAGGTTAGCAGTATAATTCCCATTGGATACAATCTGAACTACTGTCTGATAGAGGAAGATGTAATAAGATTCACATAAACAAGGTCAGAATACTGAAAAATAGCCACGTGGAGAGACGTCTATTTAGGTTAACGCTTCCTCTTTACAAGTAATGGATTATATGAGCTTATGCAGATGCATAACTCAGAATACAGACATCTCAAAAAAACACATACCTTTCCACATACCTTTCAGACTTTTAAATCCTGTACCATTCATTTTGTTATGGACATATCTAAGCAATTAAGTATTTGTTTTTCCAAATGTTTGGCAAGCTCAAGGGAAGAATGTCATCCGTGTGAGGGTGCAAATAGCAAAGGTAACTTACAGGTATGTCCATGCATCCTACTTACATTGGAAATGAAGATTAATACATAGGTGAGAGATTGCATTAAAAGTTCAACATTTAGTAGATGCCAAAAAATATGCAGTTCGTAAAACAAAATTAAACCAACTCTATGAACAGATTGACTTCAAAGGTACATTAAAGGAAGAAGGATTTTCTTTCATCTTTTGATTCAAAATCTTATCACAGATATACAAGTATATGTGGAAAGAGTCATATCAAAAAAACAAAACAAAACAAAAACATGCCTATAAGATTACATGCAACCTCACATCATACCAGATTATCCAGTAATTTTGATTTGGAAAAAAACATAAATTACTAGAATTTCAGGAAGGTAAGTGAGTGTGTGTGTGTGTGTGAGTGTGTGTGTGTGTGTGTGTGTGTGTGTGTGTGTGTGTGTGTGTGTGTGTGTGTGTGTGTGTGTGTTTGTGTGTGTGTGCGTGAAGGTGGGTGTGTAGTCAACGAGATTATGATTCACTGGCTCACTGATTCTTCACTGTGCAACTGTTCCTAACATCATAAAATGGAAGGAGGGGGAAACAGACAACAGTGGTTAAGGAAGACTTTTGATGTAGATGATAAAATTAACCTGTGGAGAATAGCTGTTTGCTTAGTATGCCTTATATTATTGTAATATACGGGGCATATAACCTTAACTTCTAATGACCTAGTAGCAGGAATCTGCATGTCATGTGGTACATTTGTAAAATCCAGTCTTATCATACTCCTCATGGAGGCTAGTCATGTGTTGTCAGTGTCTGTGTTACTTATTTATCAGACATACACCTGTCTGTGACAAACGTAGACATAGGAACATGCATCTTAAAAACATGTTATTGGTAGAAATGTATATCTATAAATATATATATATATATATATATATATATATATATATATATATATATATATATATATATATATCTGTATCTATATCTGTATACATGATTCTATGACAGACGCTTCAAATATTATTAAAACTTTGACTGTTTGTCAGGCACACAACAGTTCAAATCACAAAGATTTGAATACACCATACTTTAAATCACAAAGATTCAAAGACAAGCCCCCGGATTATCAAAAGCTTGCACGGAGTGCAAGATAGCTCAAGCAGGCAATAAGTCTGCTGTGTGATTCAGGAACAGCCTGCAGGGGCATGCACAAGCTCTCCTGCACTAATCCTGCATGTACTAAGCCCTGGTATGCAAATCACCCCATTTGCAGGAAAAATCTATGCAAATGAGGTGATTTTGCAATCCAGGAAGCTTGCAACAGTCTGTGCAAGACTAATGCTATCTACAGAAATGTACTCAGTTAGTAACAGAGTGCATTTCTGCAAAATCCAAAACGGAGCTGTGACAGCCTGAAATAAAGGCTGCTTATCATGTAGTAAGCATGCCAATGGCCAGGTATAAGGCCATTGGCATTGCAAACAAAAAAAAAATACAAAAATCAACTTTTATTTTTTTAGCCAATCTCAGCTGTTTGAGCGTAGGGCGCGCAAACGGGATCGGGGGGAAATAATAAAATAAGCAGTCTAACTAAAATCATTATTCTGCCATGCAAGTCAATGGCAGGCAGAAGACAACCTGGCCAGTGAGTAATAGTTGCCAAGGGTGGAGGCTCAGTGTGAGACATGTAACTATGCATTAGCAGGCAATCCTATGCAAATGAGGGGAAGAATAGTGAATCCCAGTTTTCCCCAGCATGTGAGTCAGGTCCCAACAGTGTAAAAGTAGGAATAACTTGGTGCAAGCCTAGGAGTTAGGTGGCATCATGGGGGGGGGGGGGTTATCAGGCATACTGTAAGCGGATTCGAGCCCTGTGGCTTTGGTTTGCTCCTAGCTTAGCACAGCTAATCTAGGGGGTGTGTCTATACCTGCATAGCACTCTTTACAAAGCCTAAGCAGGTGTACGCACTGCACACCGGGTTTTACAGGAAGAAAACAGAGGTTAAACCAGGAAATAGCAGCAATGTGCACATTTGAGCATTCTGTTTGCACAGAGCACACACGGGCTTAAACAAGAAGGCAATGGGAAGGGAAAACAGCAGTAGGAAAGTAATCAAGGAGAACTAGCTTAGCTGGCAGGTGAAATGTATCAGAATCAGCCAATTACACAGGCAACAGACCAGCCCAGCCCAGAACACTACTATAAACTATGCAAATACCTTCCCCTCTGTTTTTTCCCACACTCTACACCACTGGTGTAAAGAAGCGGGGAACTTTTAACACCCACAACAGCAAAATGATAGGGGGTGCAATAGCTATCATCCAACAACTTGTGGAAGAGGCTCAGGGTGGTGAGGATATGAATGCTGTCCACCAACCCAACAACTTGTGGAAGAGGCTGAGGGTGGTGAAGATATGAATGCTGTCCACCAACCCACAGTGAGGAGACAGAGAAGAGTATACAGACCAGGCTAAGCTACCAGGAGCTACATGAGCTGGAGATAATGGAGCGCTATAGGGTGGACAGGGACTTCCTACAGCAAATTGTTGAGCTGTGCCAGCCATGCCTCATACACAGAACTAACAGAGGAGAACCCATCCCAGTGGATACCAAGGTATGTATAGGCCTAAGAATACTAGCTACAGGTACCTTTCAAAGGCCAACTGGGGATATGATGGGGATTTCACAGGCATCAGCATCCAGGGTACTCCACCAGTTCCTGGATGCCATGTCAGCACATGTCGGTGAGCACGTATATTTCCCCAACACCCGTAAGGCGTTGGCCAGCAATATGCAACTGTTCCACCAAATAGCAGAATACCATGAGGTAGTGGGTGCTATACACTGCACGCACATATGCATCAAAGCACCTCCCGGTGAGCAGGGAAGGGACTACATCAACCGCAAGGGATTCTCCTCCATCAACTGCCAGGTAATGTGTGATGCCCAGGGCATAATAATGAATGTGCATGCTGGCTGCCCTGGAAGCTATCACAATTCCCACATCTGGCATCTGATGCAGCTGTACCATAGATTTGCCAATGGGGACATCCCTGACGGTCAGCTAGTGGGAGATTCTGGATACGCACTGGAGCCGTGGCTGATGACACCCATCAGAAATGCACACGCACCTGAACTAGAACTCCATAATGAGGCACACGAACAGATAAGAATTATAGTAGAGCATGTGTTTTGGATCCTCAAGTCATGGTTCTGGTGCCTGGACACATCTGGTGGAGCCTTGCAGTACTCACCAGCTACATGTACCCGAATTGTTCTTGTTTGTGCCATGCTACGCAATATGATCCAGCAGGAACTGCATGGGGCAGGGCCACACATCCCCCCACCATTGCCAAGGCCTGCACAGGCACAGAGTGACTGAGAGGAGGAACAACCTGAGCCTGCCCCAGTAGGCAGAAGGAGGCATGCCCATTATGCCCTAGCCTTGGCAAAGAGGCAACACATAGCACATACACTGGCACAGGAGGTTGCCAGGGAATAACACCTCTCTCTGACTCGCACATACAGTAAAAGGGATGCCAAACATTACACTACCTGTGCCTAACCATGTGTAGGGAGTGTACTATGTACATCCAACATAGGCAGCCCTGCAGCACCACCCTCAATACTGAGGCACCCACAAGGTAAGTGACTCACACATACCAGTCAGGGAGGGTTACATACCCAACAACAGTCACAGCCAGCAGGACAGGTGTAGACAAACATAAACAATGGCTGTGCTATAGCTTCTGAATGAGGCCTATGGGTAACCTCCACCAGGCCTACACAGACAGACTATAGCAGGTCAGGCAGTGGGATTTCAGTTTTTAAGGGTAGGAAGCCAGAAACTAATATGTAGGTAATTAAAAGCTAAGATCTTTAGTACACTGGTATGCCTCTAGTCAGCAAAATAGGTAAGACTACAGACTGAAATGGAGTACCCAACATACCAGTACAGTCCTAGCAAATGTGCAAAAGTGTCAGGTGCGCCCCCCCCCATCCGACGTAGAAATGTAGTCACAGTCAGGTGTGCCCCCCTATCCTGTGTACAAACATAGAAATACTCAGGTGTGCCCCCCCAGCCTATGTAGAAATGTAGTAACAGTCAGGTGTGCTCCCCCAATCCTGTGTAGAAACATAGAAATAGTCAGGTGTGCTCCCACATCCTATGCAGAAATGTAGTAACAGTCCATAACAAATGATCGACCAATACCCTGCAGAGACAGCATGCTACCTGTAGGTGTACAACACAAAGGTCAGCACTGCAGTACAAACTACCTGGACTCGATACACACATTCAGTACAGATGGCCATACTGGGCATGCCCACATACTTAAACCCATGAAGGCCATGTCTGTAAACACCAGTGGACCAGACATATCTGGCAGCCACAGATGTTAGTGCAGACACTCCTCAGTATGCACCACTCATGCTTTGCTCACACAGTGGATAGGGATACAGGCATATATGTAAGGACAACACACTATAATAAACCAAAGATAGACATACATAGATGTGTGGAAGAAGGTGACTGTAAAAAGGAGCCATCCAGGCCTGTCCAACCCAGCACACAGCCAAAGGGCCACAACCACACGAGGGTCAGATGTCACTCACTGCAGATACTAGCCAGCGGTATCTGTCAACATTACACAGTATGTGGTGCATGTGCCAGCTGTGCAACATGACTGTTCAAGGAAGTAGTCATCTAGCAGTTGTATACATGTACCTGTGAAATATGACCCAAGTTGTGCCCGCATGTGGCGTATCTACCCCTAGATGAATAGGTTATGGCCCAAGCTCACACACTGCCCTCCCCATAGCCCCACTGTGAGAAGCCTGCTGAGGTCATCCACTGTGAAATACACATTTGGGGGAGCTGCATCCCAATAATCGCTGTGGCGTGCCCCATAACTGTGTACTGCTGTAGTGTGAAAACTAGTTAGGTAGGAGTTCTAACCACAGCCATGGCCACTGTGTGGGTGTGTCTGTTTGTGTAGTAAGTGGTGCTTTTTAGGGTAGTCACACCCCCTACAATTTATATGTCAGCCTCTGGCAAGGCTGCTGATGTCATCCACCTAGAAATACACATCTGAGAAAGCTGCAGTCCAGTACTCTCCGTAGCGTGTCCTGTAACTACATACTGCTATAGTGTGATAAAATGGTTAGGCAGGTGTTCTAATCCAGAACATAGTAAGTAGGTGTGTAGTACACTGCATATTAGTGACTGATAGTAACTATGGAGTGAATGCAGTGGCCTACAGAGGGCATGGCACCCTGTCCATCTGTCCAATAGGCACATACATGCAGATAGTGCACCTTCCCATGTTCCCTACTGGACACCTGCAACACATGTGGTGCCATCACATGTAACCCACAAAGGACATACCATGCCTGAAAACATGCCCTGTATGGACAGATGCCACTGACACCAGGGAATGTCATTAGCATGCTACCAATGTAGGTCCAGGGGTGACCTGCTGTCCATTACCAGCTCCTGCCACAGGTAGCCAAGACTGGCACATCTGATGATAATATGTGTACACATCATGGGCCTGACACCCCAGGTACAGTTTCACATGTCACTGTACATGCATGTGGGAGGTGTGCACATCCCAGACACTGTTCATGTCATGGACTAAGGAACACATACATGGCAAGTGATGCACAGCATTGGCCACACGTAATAGTCACCCAGGTGACTGGATGGTGGATACAATAACCACCTGTGTGGGCAAATGTAGAAACCACAGCCCTGAGCCACAATGCAGACCATTGTCATGTGGCCTGATGCCAAGGTATACCCATCACCTAGCCTTGTATAGCCATCTGGCATAGTCAACCACCACATACCCATGCAGCATTGCACCCATGCATGTCAGTACTGCCACCTTGTGTGTTTGTGTGTGTGTGCTGTATGATGTGTATGATCACATCCACACTCACTACAACCCCCAGTGGCATGCTGAAGCATGCTGTCTGATGCCAGACACCTCCCCATACCTTTTGCCCATATAGCCGCCGTATGACCCATGTGGTGCATGTGATACTTGCACAGTAATGTTTTAGCAATCTCACTAGTGATGACCTGTATCCCTGTCCGTGGCAGGTGTGTCAATGTGTGTGTGTCCCTGTGAGAGTGTGGCTGTGTTGACGCTGGCACCTGTTCATGTGGACAGACACGTGTACTTCACCTACTGCATAGCTACCATATCCCTGTTGCAGATGTCACTCACCATCACATATATGTTCTGAGGACTCCACAACAGGTAACCTATGTGGCACATCCAATAACTGCACAGGACTGTGATAACACTACATAGTCATAAGGGGTTTGATACCCTGTGCAGTTAGGTGTGTGACACACATATGCTTAGGTTTTACTCTCCCACCCCTCCCTGACTTGTCAATGCCTCTGTCTGCCTCTCTCACTCCCTAACTGGTGGATGTGACAACCTAAACCTGCTTTTCTTAGGCAGCAGCATGTGCATTTTAAGTGATGTTCATGATCAGCTGATGGCCTCTGCATGAATTGCAGCCATCCCCTAGCTGATTGCATGTAGAACAGCTGTGGTGACATTTCCATAGCCAATTGCATGGAAACACACTCCAATATCTAGGAGCATCATGTTGGTGTTGGCCCTTTTCATTCACTGCGAGCAGGAATTAGATTTGTTGTTTGGCAAACAGCATATCAGATGGATTGGGGATTTACCACTAACAACATACACTGTGGAAACAGGGCAACACACAGGAGGGGGATGTGCCTGACCTGACTACAGACTGTAAGTGCTGCTATACTGCATTTGGAGTAATGATGATTTAACAGTGTGTGTGTGGATATGGCTGTCCTACATATTTTAATGCATGCCATGTCAGTTCTATGTGTATGAGGAATCCCCATCTGTAGGGTCATCTGCAGACTGGGCAGTGTGTTGTGCCTTTGGTTTCATGTGTTACCCACAGAGCATCTATCTGTGAACTGCAGAAGGTAGTGTGAGGATTGCAGTCTGTAGGTGGTGAAAGCTGTGACAGTTACTGACCTCATATCCCTCATAGGACATATGTTGCAACAAACCCTGTTGCAACAGTAAATGTATGAGGTTATCACAGCAACATGTCAATATTGGCCCTGTGTATGTGCTTCCAGACACAACTCTATCAACCTTTGTACATATGTCATGCATTAAGAGGTGCATATGTGCTGTACACCATCATTAGTGTCATCATATCTGATAACAAGCCAATGAGATATCAGACTGCTACACATGTTATGTACAATAGGGGTCATATTTGATGACATGACCTGGACATTCTGTGGTTGTTTGTACAGTACTGAGGTCTGGGTACTTATGGTGAATGCCGACAGTGTGTGTGTATTGTTAATATGTACCTTGGCCTGTGTACAGACTATGATAGATGTCATCATCCTAGGTCCTGTCCTATCTGATGTTACATGCTGCTCCACTGTATGTTACCATATTGACTGACATGCTTGTAGGGCCATACACACACATGTCCCATACAACAGACGGGCATCAGACTACACTGTGTAGTGGCCCAGTATATGTAGGGTTAGTGTGTGAGTGGCACATATGAGGATGGTGTTGAACAGATAGTCCATATACTGTAATATTATGCTAGCTTACCATATGTGGCTCTGACTGTGTTCACATTGGTTGTGGTTATGCACTTTCACTCAAGTGTATCTTAACCTGTGCTGTGACATGCCTGTAGTGCATGCTATATATGCAGGTACATGTGCATTCCCCCATAGGAGATGTAGGCCAGTGTTGAGCCAGTCTGCCTGTAGCCTGCACAGTGCTTTGTTACATGCCTAGCAACTTAGTGTACTTACCCAGTGAGGTGTCATGTCTAGATACTTTCCAGATGTACTGCTGCAGGGCCTCCCTTAACAGTCATGTATGTCAGACAGAGTGGTGGGGTGCTGTACAGATGTATATCAATATTTAGTGGGTAGTATGTAGCCATGGCACTTCTGTACCAGCAGTTATTATGTGTCAGAACAGACAGAGGTGTGTGAATGCATGACCTATGGGGGCAAATGTATACCAGTCGTTATGAGTTATACCCATCTACATGGCTGTTAACATCCATATTGTCAGGCTTGGTCCACATGTTCTGCACTAAGGGGTTCTGTGTATACCTCTGGACTGTACAGAGTGTGTCAGAATGCCCACATCTATTGGCCAATATGTCTGCTGTAGTCCACAGGAGGATTAGATGCTTGCCATGGTACTTATACACTGAATTTGGAGGTTGAATTGGGCTCTCAAACACCTGAGTGGGGGTGAGGAGAAAAATAATTTGTTGTGATGCCAATTAGAAAGGATTACGTGTCCATTGGACATGTGTGCGAAATGGACATCTATGTATGGGGTGTGATTTTTTTTTTTGTGGGAACAGATTGCCCTTTTTTTTCAGGTGAGAGTGGGATGTTGTGGAGGGGTAGTAGGTATATTTTGGGAGGTAGGTTGGGTAGGTTAACAGACAAGACAAACAAGATTCATACAGGGGCAGTATATGACACATGTGGGGGTAAACACCTTGGGGAGGGGTGTTTGGAAGTTGCAAGCCTATGAGCCCCCAAATGGAAACAGTGGGACTGAGGTCCCTGCCCATGGGCAGTCACCACTGCACCTTCATGGCCCCAAAGGTGGCTGTGCTGGGGGCTGGGTAGGAGGGGCAGGCTCACCCTCTAATTGCGTCACATGTCCCTCAAGCTGGTGTAGCTGGTCTCGAATCTCCTTGTCGAGCTCACTATACACCACAGCCTGGACCTGACGGTGGGTGACAGGTACTTCTCCGTCCCCACTCCCAGGGGGGCCGAGCCCCATCCCCTGCAGTGATTCCACCCAAAGGTGGTGCAGGGCCAGTGGAGAAGGAGGTCCCAGGCTGGGCCCCAGACATGCTGGTGCCTGGTGCCATGGCCAGCTGAGGTGGTACAGGTGGGGCCACTGGGACTGGCCTTCCCATACGAGCTATGGTGTTGCAGTTTTAAGAAAGATATCAGTTAGTAATAATCAACAGCATTCAGAATTAGTTATAACAGCATGCATAGGTATTCCCAAGACACCAGATTTACAACAGTTGCAGAGTGAGCAGAACACATGCATATATGGGACAACAGTGGCCATTATAACAGCATGCAGGTGTCATTGATGGCAACAGGCCACCATTATGGGAGTATTTTAACATGGCACATGCATAGAACCAAATGTGAATATTTATAAACCAACAGGACATATGTCCGAACAAAAGTTTGGAGTGTACACATGCCCATTGAGGTGTGTAATTAGGTTATTGTTGTACATATGGTGGGGGTGAGAAAGAGAGAGGTCAGTTAACAACTAATATATCCCTGTAGTTTTCACAACTTTCTTAGTCACTGCAGTGATCTGTCCCTTACATGTATTATTACACTACCCAATGGCCTTACTTTGTACAATGGTATGTTTGTAGATTAGTATCTAAGTGGACTGTGTCTTACGTATAGTCTACACCTCTTACCTGTTATAGCTGTTGAGGAAATCATTGTTAACACTACCTGACAATTTCTACACATATTTACAGATTCCATGCTTGTAGACAAGTATATGAGTGAACTGTGGTGTAACTACAGTCTACACGTCTTACCTGTTATAGCTGTGGAGAAAATCTTTGTTAACACTACTGGACAATTTCTACACATGCTCTCAGATTCCATGTTGATGTTATACACACACCTAACAATTTTTTATTGCACACACTCTGGTCAAGGCTTGACAGGATGCAGGTGTTAATGTGACTTATTTTGAGGATTGCTGTCATACACTTTGGGTGAGATGCTAATATGACAGGTTTGTTTTCAAATCCATACATTCTCTGACTATGTACAGGCCTGACTATCAGTTATATGTCAGTAAAAGCTGCCTAAATTTCTTGGATCATCACACAGATTTGTCAGGGGAACAGGTTACCAGGCAGCAGATTTGGGCCATTTATCTGGACATGCTGGACAGGTCAGAACAGTTGAAGGGTATGACTACACATACAGCTTACTACCTGAACATTCTGCCACAGAATGTGGGACTCGAACCGGGAATGCCTACTCATTAGGCAAATGCTCATCCCACTACACTATTATTGTGTTGCTTCATTTGCATATATCTTCCTTGTTATCCTCATCAGCCTTTTAGGCTGCTTTAACCGTAGCTAAGCAATGGGCACAGCCATGCACCTACGATTAGCTGTGCTCGGATTTTTAAAAAAAATAAATAACAGGGTTTCTTTATTTAATTTTTATGTACTGTTGCTGTTGTACTAATGGGGGACTGTTGTTTGGGATATGGGAACACCTATGAGCAGTCTCGCTCATTTCTTAACACTTTCTGCTGTTCTACATTGCAGGGGCATGTTTATTCTGAGAGCTCTGCTCTCAGACACACCCCCTGCACTCGTACATGCTCCATGTAAGCCTAGGAGCTCAGGCAGCGTGCCTTCATTAATATGCATGGCCCGCTGCCATCCTGCTCCTAAATGGGTGCTTCCATGCAAGACTAAGCTAGTCCTGCATGGACGTTTAGTAAATCCGGGGGATAATCTACTTTTTTTTTGCAGGGGGCATGACCCCCTGCACCCCTAAATGCCCACTAAATATACCAACTTTAAGATCACAATACAGTATGGAAAGGGTAAATTCCCCATTCCCCAGTGTACTGCAATCTTGCACTGAAAATAGCCAGCATGTTTGATGAGCTGATTTTCAATCAGCTGTACCAGCTTTTTTTTCACAATGACAAGTTGACTTCTCATTTGCTTGACTGCAACCCTTATCTGTTTTTATATCTATTTCTATATCCATATATATATATATATATATATATATATATAGAGAGAGAGAGAGAGAGAGAAAGAAAGAGAGAGATACACATATGCCTTCAAGGGTTCTTGTTTTTATAAGTAAATAAATATAATTTTCAGTGAAAACAAACCTGAACTGCAGATACTCGAAATGTTCATATTATGAAAAGCGTGATGGAAAACAGAAAGAAAAGTCAGATGGAAGTCAGAAGCGGTACAGTATACTAAACTCTTGTACATTCATATTGAAGAAAACATTAAAATTATTTATATTTTTACTTTTCTTGAAGAGGAAAACAACAGAATGGCATTAATTAAAGAGAAGATCAATAATTACTGTAAGTTAAAAAAGCATGCACTTATTTGCCATTTGCTTTTACAAGGGCAGACAGTCCAGCAGAAACTGTAGATACCTATTTTATTGAGCTAAAGAACTGTGCAAATAAATGTCAATTATTAAGGAAACAAAAGACAGGCTATTAAAACAAACAGACCTGACCCTTACTGCAGATGTATTTACCCACCTTTATCCTTTACAGAATTGCAAGTATACTGAGGCCTATCCCAGCATCCAGTGAGTGCTAGGCTTTGAAAAATATCCTGGACAGAGTGTCAGTCTATTGCACATACATACTCATACACTACACATATGCCTACTGGTAATGTGGAAAATGTCTTTGGAGGGGTGGGGAAACTGGAGTATCTGGGGAACACTCCTGCAGATACAGGGAGAATATGTTGTCTCCATACAAAATGCACTCCAGCTGTGAATCAGACTGGAGAACATCTTGTTATGAGATGGCAGCTCAAGGTGAAATTGCTAGAAAGCACTTAAAATATTTTTCTGCAATGCTGACTGTGTTTAAGATAATATCTAAAACACATGAAAAGGTAAATCAGCAATAAAGTGAAAAATTGTATTTTAAAAGTAATGCAGTCAAGAAAAGCCCTAACAGATGTGTGAGATCCAAAATTTGTAGTTCCATGGCAAAAAAATGGCATTCAGTTTAATAAACTATTTCAAATTTGCTGTTATACCATTATTGCAGTTTTACAGTGGGACTTTGCTCTCTACATATCCATTGTGAGAGAATGCATCTCCTACTCCAGCATCATATATATATATATATATATATATATATATATATATATATATATATATATATATATATATATATATATATATTAACTCCAAGATCACTGTACTTAAGAGAAAGTGAATATATATTATTTCCATTTACACTTGCAGTTCCACTGTAATGATGATTATAATTACAGTCCTAAAAATTTCAACAGACAACCAAGAAGAAAGACAACCATGTGGTGCATTGCATTATACACTGGTGGTGCTATAAGTATCTGAAAGAGAATCACTCTGTTTAATTAATTTGTGCTAGAAGAAACAATTTTTCAAAGTTGTGTGAAACAAAAAAAAAAGAATTGTATTCAAAAGAATGTGCGTGTTATAAACAGAAACATGAAAAAGAGCTGTACATTGGCACTAATACAGAAAATATTTGAGAATGTAAAGTCAGAAAATACCTCTGTGACAGTGAGACAAGGATGCAAGTCAGTCTACTGAAACAAAATACTAAGAATTAATAAGATGTTGAATTTAAACCTAGGCACACATGCAAAGTGCAATATTTGATCTAAATGTACTCCTAAAGCGTTGGCAATCTAAGGCCATTAACAGAGATCTGTATGTAGAGTGTTAGTAATATTCAAGATGCCAAGTAAAGTCACTGGACAAAAGTAATTAACAGATGAATATTAAAAATTTTTAAGACACAAAGTCAGCTAAATAAGATCAGCTGTCAGTTCCTAGCATGCTACAGAACTTCCTCCAAGTCTCCAGATAATCAGACAACATTCCAAAATATTCTGGATGAACTCTGCATAAGTAAGAATGTGTTACCTTTGATAAATTTAACTATCTAGTAATTAACTGTGGGACCTTTAGCACTAACATAGGATATGCATAAAAATGCTCAGACTCTGTATAAAAAATACTCCCTGAACCAGATTGCTAAAGATCCTACTAGAGAAAAGAATGTAATTGAACGTGTCTTAGCATCTGTGTGTACAATCCCCAGGTATCCCCCTCACTGGTCAAATCAGACCACACATTAGTGACCATTTTCATCAGAATATCCAAACCATCAGAAATAAATATCACATAATTCAAGGAAATCTCCTAGAATTCTATGATGAAGTCTCTAAATTTCAGTATAAAAGTTTTACCCATAATGTTGATACTTGAAAGTTTTATAAAGAAAACTTCTACCTGTTACTGGACAAATTTATTAAATTGGCAACACTAACTAAATCCAAGCAAATGGGATGTCTAAAACCAAAGCAGTGAGGTGAGGCAGTCCTCAAGCATTAATAAGTTATGTAATAAAATGAAAAAAACTTCTAAACCTATACAGCAAAACAAATAGCCATTAAATTAAGAAGAATATCAAAGAGCTTGATAAGAAACCAAAAAGGAAGTAAGAGAATTAAATGCATCTCATGACCTCAGGCTAGCTAAAGAAACCAAAGACAACGACAAATACATCTTTAGTTATGACAGAAATTTAAGAAATAACACCTAACATTGCTCCAAGCTTATTTATAATGTACTAGTTACAATGACTCACTAGATATTGCCAACATTCTGGTTAAAATTCACTGCCAACTTCTCTTCACAGACATCTATTCCAACCTCATTTATCTCCAATGGAATCAAGGCTCCAACCATCATAAAGAGCATGCAATGAAGCTACTCCCCAGAAGAAAGAATACAGCATCCATTGGGCCTGATAACATACCCAGTAGTCTAATTAATACCATTAAGCAAACAAGCATCAATGGACCCACTCCTCGACCTCTTCAAATTAAGCCTAGCAATTGGCTTTGTCCCATGGGAGTTTCTTCTAGCTGTTATGAAGCCACTCTATAAGGATTGCTTTACTGACTCCAGGAATAACAGACTATCAGAGAAATGAGTCTTATATGCCAAGCAAAGGAATGTATCATAACTGACCTAATTAACTATTATGGAAGTCATTGTTACGTTCTGACATAAATGCACTCCAGCATGAGCTTACTCTTATCAATAGCTGGTGTACTAAAATGAGGCTTAAAAATGAAAAACAACTGCTGTTCTGCCAAGTACAAATAAATCCAGGTCCCGAAATGTAAAGATGCTTTATTGGTCCAAACACCTCAATAGGAACACCACCAAACAAACTGCAGGCTGTTAGTGAAAAAACAATCCAAATAACGTATTCCACAAAACGTTTTCATCGCCAACTTCTTCAGTAGTCTGCAGGCGCTTTACGTCAATAAAAACATCTCTGCCACCTGTAAAGCTCCAGTAAAATACAGCTTAAAATGAGGCTTAAGTTCAGTGCTAAAAAGTGCAACATTATAGCATTTGGTAAGCTCACCTAAGTCCTGCTTATAGTATAGATAGCACACCACGTCTTCAAAATAAAAAGTTTGTGAGAAACCTGGGCACACGGATAGACAGCTTCCTGACTTTTGGTCATCATATTGCAATGGTGGATAAGAAATAATTTTACCTTGCACAGCTCTTAGCAAAATGTAGTTCAACCAAACAAAAATAAGTCGTCACCTCTTTGCATTCCATTTTGAATAGACTCATCTGTGAGTACAATGCCCCCTTTGGTATGCACCTTACTTAGCTTATCAAGCAATGGGAAAAACCACAGAGGTTTGTAATGAAAGATGTAAAGGGCCTAAAAGATATATATTCCAAAGAAAGGCAGGACACTTTATCCCTACAATCTTATATAGACACCTTACAGGAGACCTCTGTCTTACTGATAGGGCTCTACAAGATCCAGTAATCCACAAAGTTGTATACCTCCATAAATCAAACAGTCTAGCTAATACTAGGACAAGAGATCTAAATCTACTCCAACAAATTAATAAAACTATGAGGACGGATGCATTTCCTATGCAGTGCTGCCCATTCTGTGAAACAAACTCTGTCTCCAAGTTAGGCTGAGTGACACTGGACACTCTCAGCCTGTAATAAAGGAGATGGGCACGTGGATGGGTGTTCATAAATTCATCCCTTGTATGGATGACCGGTCCTTCCTTAAAATGAGAGTCAAGGCTTAAGGGTGGGTACTGGCAAGGCAGACATCGCCTTGAGCATCACCTGCTTGTAACTCCCATGATACTATGATCTTATATTAACCATTTTTAAGCTGTAATACTCAACAAAGTAAATTATCCCTATATATTGGGTTATTTGTCTTTTAAGAAGCTGGAGTAATAAAACAAAGGCAGATTCTATTTCAAGAAGTGCATGTGTCAACAAAACATCTCAAATACTCTGCATAACCACAGAATGATATTCTGTGTGGTCATGCTGACTTCTATGTATGCATAGCAAGTTTGAGAGGAGAACATCACATACAAATAAGACTTGTTGCTATGGCAGAAAAATACACTCCTGGGAAAGTACAAGTAGCTTTCCAAATAAGAATATAGCAGAAATAAAAGTGAATTGAAGCTTAAATATCATTATGAAGAATTCAGTGTCACTAGAAATGGTGAACAGTATTGTTATTGCTGTGAAACAAGACAAGATATACAATTGTATTGATCAACAAGATATTAAAAAACACAGTTCATATTGTTAAATTCTGTTCAGTAATATATGAAGACCAGGGCAAATAAACACAGAAGAATTCTCTAAGCTGTACACAGTTTCTTGCCACTAGAGAGGTAGAGATTCTTTAAACTTTTCTTTGAAATTTTACTAATGATAATGGTAATAGACAGAGATGTACTACAGGTAACTGAAAACTTGGAAGGCATTTTAAATGTAATTAAATATCTGTTAGTGTAAAATCAGGCACAAAATCAGCATGATGAGGGTCTAATTCAGATGAAAATAACACAAAAACAGAATAATCTCAAGTTAAAAAATGAGATCAAATGTGACACAAGTATGAAAACTCTGAAATACATGGGCCATATTCCAAAGTCAGAGAGTCTGAAGCATGATAAAGAAAAAGAAAAATTGTGCAAATGCCAAAGCCAGAACATAAGCAAGCATTACAGAGGCTTCCAGCAATACTGCGGTATTTTATAGTTTGTGCCTGATAGATAGTACAGTTGTGCATGTAAACGTACCATAATAGTAGATGTTCACATATATCACCATTGCAGTAGCCTAGCTATATGGGATCTCTGCCAAGGATCAACCAGCTGGCCAGCTTCTAAAACTTTAGGAAAATTTCCACATGTCCTAGCCACTGTACAACTTGAGGACAGCAGTATAAAATTAATGCTATGGTGGGAAAACTTCAGAACTTTCTTGTCTCAGAAGTGGGTTGCTAGACCCGTGAAAGGCAAGAACAGTAATAATAGAAATCCACATCCTGGAATACAAATAGCAGACAAAGATGAAGAGGGAAGGAGAGGGCAGCTATTGCAACCATGCATGCAGAAACGAGGGCAATGTGGATGACGGCTACTCAGACAGTTCCAATAGTAGTAAGAGCAATGGGCATCCTAAAAAAATAATTTACAGTTGCATTTTAGATATGTTACTGATACATGTAACTCCACATGAATTTCAGAAGGTGTCAGTTCTGGGAACATTGTGGGTGTTGCGAAGAGGACTTTTGGCTAAAATCAATGATTGTAAAGATACGACTTTCACAAATGTTAATCATACTTTGACTTAAGAATGGGGTCCAGTCTCATCATGGTATTGAAAACCCAGGACTTGGAGAAATTAAACAGAGGAATACCAGAGCTTAGAAAGAAAGGGAGGAGGAAGAAAGATCAGAGACTCCCTATGCTGTGGAACAAAATCCCGGTACATGTGAGGCAGAGCACCTCGCTGGCCTTGTTCAAGAGGAATCTTGACCAATGGATGGGGGATCGCAGATATACCCCAGGGATTACTTCAGTGTCACTGCTTGACAGAGGCACAGCAAAATAATAGGCATAGTTTTATTCAAACTAAAGGGGTGGCGAAAGCCAAATAACTATGGGCTAGGCTTATAAATGCCCTTGGGCAGATAGCCTAGTATGAACCTATGAACCTATGAACCTATGAGTTCATGACCTCCTGGAGAATAGTCCTACAAAAATCTGCTCTGAACCTAGAGAAGTACTTTAGCTTGCAGTACTTGTTAAGCATCGTTACAAATGACAAAGTTGCTGTGTCTAGTACATTTCTAGAGTTCACACCTTTGCAGCAAGTTACAGAAGTAGCCAGTGCTGTAGTAGAATGGAACCTGACTTTGCTGGAAGTGTCTTGTTATGATAAGAATAACAAAAATTAATAACATGATCCTGCCATTTTTAAATTGTCTGTTCTGACACAGATTGCTCATTTTTCTTATCTTGATAGGAAATAAGCAGTCAATCAGAAATCCTGAAGGTTATCGTTTCTGTCAATGTAGTATCTGAGTTGTGTGTGAATGTGTAGAGTGTATAAAATTATTTCTCCCTCATCTATTTGATTCTGGGAAGAAAACAGGGAGATGACTTGTCTGGCTTAGTTTGAACTCTGATACAAACTTCTGTATAAAGGAAGGATTTGTTTTTAGTGTTACCCTATCTCTGTGAAAGAACAGACAAGGATGATGCCCCTTAGTAGCTTAATCAGATACTCATCTTGCAAACATAGAGCAAGGACTAACACTGTTTTCCAAATAAGAATTGCTAACAGCCTTGTAAATAGGTTAAGAAGGAAGCAGTGTAAGTTTTTCAACTACAAAAATAAGATCCTAAAGCACTTTAAAAAACTGTTTCATTGAGGTAGGGTAAAAATGAGAGGATCCAATGACAGACAAGCAGAGGTGACCTAAAAGGTAAATCTTAATAGAATAATAAAACATGCTAAGGGATAATCACTCAACCAAATATTGTAGAACCAAAGAGTCTAAGTCTTGAAAATGTCGTTTTTCATTTCATGCTAACAACTAGAAAATATTTTCCCCTTACCCATACATTATTTTCTACTAACAGATGTCATTTGCCTCCTATAATATTTAGTGCACATCTTCAGAAATAAGGTGTCTAAAAGGTACAATAATTCTATCTTTCAGGCAGTGAACTGAAGAAGTTAATGGTCGTGGTGGATCAAACATCCCCCTGTCTTGTGTTAGTAATACCATTCTATGTGGAAACTTGTGGTAATTGCCCTCAGCCATTTTCAAGAGAAGAGGGTATTACTGATCCCTTGGTCAAAAGTGGGTCACCACAATTATCCTTTGAGAGTCCTTCTGTACCTTTAGAAGAACCTTGGTTATCACTGGAAATGGTGGAAAGATATATAGAGCCATTCCTGACCACAGGAGTGAAAGTTATCTGTCTCCCATGCCTGTGTGCAAGGAGTCCAAGGAGTCCTAGGACAGGCTTTCTTTTATTGTCTCTTGCGGCTAGTAGCAAACAGAATCTGTATTAGGGTTCCTTCACATTCTTTCTTTTTCTAATGTGGACTTGTATTTACTTCTGAGGGGGACAGATGCATTTATGCAGTTATTTATATCTACATAGAATTTGGTGGTAAAGGATTCCACATGAAGTGTGGTCATCATACCTCTCAACTGTATAGATTTTCGCTGAATGTGCAGGTTTCATATTTTTGCTCTGTTTTTCATAAAATTGTGATTTTTTGGAAAATTATTAGGAAGTAAAGACAGAAAATAATGGCAGGCATTTGAGTTTGAGACTTCTTACCCTTCAGAAAATGCCTGCTAATGCAAAACCTGTTATTTTATCAACTTTCTAAATTTGTAAGAGTAATTTTTAAAACTTGTCCCTATTTGTGGGCCTTTGCCCCCCATTATTTATGGCTTTGTCCAGATTTCTTGATCGAAGAGGTTGTGAAGTATGGGGGTCATTAAGAAGGAATAGGCTTTTGAATTTATCCAGCTTATTACTCAGCTCAATAGATTAGCTTTGTCATAATCTCTGATTTGATCTGAGAGGGAGATATAATTAGTAACATTACATTTTAATAATAACTTGGGAAAGCAATTGATGAAACTTGCCTAAAATACTAGATTTCGTAATTAACAGTGTATACTTAAAACAAAAAAACATTTCAAAAAGAACTTTATTGTCATTCAGACCATACTCACAAAAAAATGCACAGCTGAATGAAATTGCCTTCCTCCAAGCTCAATGTATAACAGAAACAAATATAGATATATAACAACAGTGACAACACAGTGGCTGAGCCATACCGAGGCACAGAATGCATTGAGCCTCCTCAACCATGCATGATTCCATGGACTACAGCATCCCCTTCAATCAAACCACCACCAATCTCCAGCACACCATCACCATCTCCATCACCATCTAGAGCAACATCTCAAGTCCGGTCCGTTCTCTCCAGCACTGAAGACCAAAAATAAATAAACACACAACTGGCATACAATTGCTGAACACAATGCAACCAGTGCTACCCAAAGACCTGAACAGCTACAACCAGTCCAATGATCTATACACCATCCTCACCACCCATATCATTACTGATTCCATCTCAGACACCTCTAGCACCATTCCAAATCCATTCCTATTCCTCCAACCTAACAAAATTAAGTCTGGTCCTTGCAACGAACATGGAAGACAAATATCTGACTTTCTTCCTCTGTGTTCAGTTCAGTTTGCCACTGAGGCCACTGTAGGCCCACACTTCCACTAATCAGTCCAACATTTTTCAAGAAAACAAAACACGAACATCACCGCTGCAGTCCACCACACACTCAACCAGGTCAAGAACAAACCACCAACAGACCACACATTGACAATTTACACAGATTAAATATAATAACTTTAACATAAATAAATAAAATTTACATAAATTTAACAAGAATACACAAAACGGACCTCAGGAGCCAGAGAGGCCACTGTCACAGAGGGTGCCGCCATCTTACTATTACAATTATTATTATAAACAGACAAGATAATTATTTTCAGATTCATACAAAGTTTCAAGAGAATAAAGGAAGACATATATGATACTCTTTTAAACTCATTATTTTAAAATGAAACTAGAATATTTAATTTTACATTCAAGCATTCTCCTCTCAATTTGGGAAAAGCTATACACAGAAGGTCATACATAAAAGTTGCTATGTACCAAATTCAATAATAAATTAATAATAAGAGAACTGTTTGCTGGAGATGCAAAATGATGGGTAAGGCAGATTGTAACCATCTATTTCATTATCACTGTTTTGTATCAGTAAATTGAGAAAACGTTCAATCATTTTGCTGAGCCATTGAACAGATAATTACTACATAGCTTTCCTAACAATCCAATTCTTGCTCATGTAAAAAGATGTATATACTGTCCTCTATTGGCAATGGCAATGAAGAGCATTACAACAAAATGATTGAAAAAGTTTCTGCTCACAGATATAAAATTTATTACTCCGATGATACTGGTAAAAGAGCAAAGTAACTGATACATTAAAACTAAGATGTAATTTTCAAACAATCAAAAATTAGTTCTGGCCAAACATTTCTACATTATTAGACAAATATGCAATAATGATACTTGGTTTTATAAATATGGACTCTATATCATTCTAGCATTGGAAGTACTTTATTCATAAATAATAGCTCTGGTTTGCATCTCCTGTTGGCTGTAAAAGTTGCTCCCCAGGATTCATGAAACTTTGTGCAAGAATAAGACTATTCTTGCATGGAGTGGTCCGTGTCCATTTAGAATAGCAGTGCACCTTGCATATGCATGAAGGCGCTCTGCTATTTAATGTAAACGGACATGAGCCAGGAAGGAGTGCAGGGGCATGTCTCAGCAGTGCCTGCACATTTAACATGTCCCCTTTGCTCATAAAGTTCCATACAGCACTTTGCGACAGAGATGAGTGTCAATGTATATAATATTATAGCCTGGCTCTAATATTATATACTAAACCAGTGTCCGCAGACACTGAAATGTAAGTAGCTAACATTTCAGTGTCTGCAGACACTGAAAAAAAAAAACACAAACACCTAGAAGGCAGTAGCCTTCAAGTGCACCCCCCCCCCCAAATGTATGCACCCTTGCCCGACATGCATGGAAGCAGTAGGGCAACAGGAAAGCAAATAAATACAAAAAATGTTTTTTTTTCATCAAATAAATCTGAAGTTTAAGCAGTGCACAGCTTGTTTGTGCAGTGCACCTCTAAGCTTAGTCTGGTTGAAATCCTGAACATGATAGACAAGTGCTACTGTGATACAAAAAGTTGCTAAGTGGCTGTAGTGTAGTAGTACTGCCATGGTTTAGCATATAGAACATACTTGATTCAAATCCCTCTCTGCCAATTTATTTAAAAACTTTTAAGGAAATTGAATAATAGATGTCAATCATATGGCTCATGTATAGTACAGTAGGGGTGAGAATATGTAAAATGCACTTTATAAATATAATGACAAAATAGATTTAAGCAATGGTTTGTTAGTATAAGCATTGCTTACTGGCTTTCAGCTGTGCTTACCTAGTCTAAGCATTGCTATGCGGATTAGCGCAGAACTAAGCATAGTTCAACATATTATAACCAGCCAATCAAGAAAAAGTGCAGGAAAACTGCCTTATTTAAACCACACAGGTGGCAACACAGCCATAACCATTTGGGATTGCTCACAGCATGACCAAAATGTCTGGTATCAG
The DNA here is from genome assembly GCF_019279795.1 of Protopterus annectens. Classification (NCBI taxonomy): domain Eukaryota; kingdom Metazoa; phylum Chordata; order Ceratodontiformes; family Protopteridae; genus Protopterus; species Protopterus annectens. The sequence goes on from NC_056739.1 coordinate 1,607,394,340, forward strand.
TGAAGGTGTTTGCTTCCAAGTGTAACATTGGGGAATCCAGGAGTCCAGGGTCATGGTTGTGCTGCAAGTAAAAAAACATGACGGCAGGTTGCTGCAGAGCCAGTACCAGGGCTCGCAGTACAAAGCAGAGGCCTGGGACCAGCTTGCACACAATCTCACCAGTGCCACTGGCATACCCCAGATTGGTGAGCAAGTACATCACCACCATAATGACCTGAAGCAGAGCAGGGGTGGACTCTTGGGCCAGTTGATCCAAGAAGCCCTAGAGCAGAATGTCCCACCTGTCTGTAAGTATGCAGTCTTATGTATCTCTAACTAAGTATGGAAAAAGTTCAACTTGTGACTGTGCAGGTGTGATTAATGTGTGACGCTTCCCTATACAGCTGCTGCAGAGAGGTCCCAGAATGTTGAGGCTCATGCCTAGTGACTGGCCCGGCTGCATCGGCAGTATGGTGAGTACAGAATACCCCCTAATATTAGCAGTAAGAAATCAAAATTATAATAATGGTAGTACTGCCTGTATATATAATTGTTTTGTAAAAGTTGGGAATAAATGCCTGTGTCAGGCTCCCAGCATTACAATAGAGTATTCCCAGCTGCTGTGTAATACAGATGTCAGTAGCAAACAAGGTACAATATGCAGAAGAGGAATATTAGAATATGTCTGAGTGTGTCAGAGTGAACCTGCCAAGAAAGTGCAGTGTCAGGGCTACTGTAACACTTAGAAATGAAAAGCATTCCCCTGTGCAGATCATGCAGGAATAGCAACTGTGGATTTCTGAGTTGTACACAGATATATATGTCAAAACTAATAAAGGTGATGCCAAACACTGGTGTGCATCAGGGGTGTAGCTAGGATTTTCAAATTTGTACTGACAGCTTTCAAACTGCTACCCCCCTCCCCAGCCAAGCTACAGCCATTCTCGTAATTCACTGTTTGCTCTTTTAGTGTCGATGAAGAGGCATTCGCTGTAATGCCTCTTCAGTAATATAATATAAATTCACTCAAACTCAGTTCCTTGAATTGAAAATTAACCTGAAATGTCAGTTCTTTGAAAAATGCAGCATGGTAGTTGGGGTAGAGACTTTATGCTTTTGTTTTCTGTAACTAAGGTACAGGTTTTGAGCTTGAGTAAATTACTAACCACCTGCTACCACTAACTAGGATGTTTCATTCACATACACACCCCTACCTACCTCTTAGTGCAAGAAATATGGACAAAGCCTAAAATAAACAGGGACAGATATTAAATAATGTTCTCGTGAACTTAGAAAGTTGCTAGAATAACAGGATTTGTGCTAGTATAAATTTTTCTAAAGGACATGAAGTCTGAAGCTCAAATGTCTGTCATTATTTAGCAACTTCAGCCTTCAATGATTTTCTAGAAAATCACAAAATTTATGAGGAACAGACAAAAAATATGGGGCAAAAATCTGGACATTCTGCAAAATTTGGACAGTTGAGAGGTATGCTACCTACCACACACACACAAACACACAACCTCTCAACCTCTTACAGCAACAAACTCATAAATAAAACTGAGGCAAAGGCCCAAAAATAAGGACATTTTTTTAAAATATTGCTGTTATAAACTTAGAAAGATAATAGTAGTAGGTCTTGCATCAGTACGAATTTTCTGAAAGGTATGAAATCTGAAACTGAAATGTCTGCATTATTTTCTAACTTCAGTCTTTAACAATTTGCCACTAATTTGCCAGAAAACTGCAATTTTATGAAAAATGGACCAAAAATGTGATGCAAAAATATAAAATTGCCAGACAATACAGCTGGGAACCTGTCAAAGGAGGGACACCATTTTAATATGAGCACAGTTAACTTAGAGCAGCTGATGCATTTCTGAAATAAAAGTAATGTATAACTCTGATCATTACAGTTATTTATAAAAGTAAAGTAAACCCTCTATGTTTTCTTCCAAAATTGCTATTTTGTGGAGGTATCATTAGGGGAAGAGCAACATTTTGAGCCAAAATCAGGGACAGTTGAGGTTTGGCTATGCCTAATTCTATAAAGCAATTTGCATGTACTCCTCAACCTGTTAATGCAATAAATCTGGACAAGGCCAAATATATTGAGGGAACATATGAACAGTACTAAAAATTGCTCTTGTATAAACTGGGACAGTTGATAGAACAGGTCTTGTTTTAGCATGCATTTTTCTGAAGGTTATAAAGTCTGAAACTAGTGTGTCATTATTTAGTGACTTAATTCCTAAATCATTTGCCAGAAAACCACAAATTGAGGAACAAACCAAAAATAAGAAGCAAAAAATCTATTCATTCTTTGAAAATCTGGACAGTTGGGAAGTATAGTTCAGCTGGGGCTGTCTAAGTTTGCCGCCCTTCCCCCTCACAAAACCATGGTCGAATGGAGCCTCCCCCTGCAGCCATTCCAATGATCCATTACTTTGCTATTTCACTCCATTTACCATAAACACTAGTGTGCATACTGATTTACTTCTATGATGATTTGAACTCCATTTGAAAGTTTTATTTTGCATTTTACAGCACAAACACTAAGACATCTGCTAAACAAACTTGGCATTAAAACTTCTCTGCCCTTGAAACTCACATTCATTGAAACATTAAAACCCACATTCAAAGAAAAATACATTTTACCCGTGGCAGATAAAAATTAATTCTGGGCTGCTTTTAAATCATAGGCCCCTTGCATATGAAACATACATGTGCTCTTTGATACACCTTCCTATTGCTTTGAACATTTTTCCAGTAAACAATGAAACAAAACTGCCCAATTCAGAACATTTCCATCATAAAAGTCTAGTCAAACTTCTACAGTCCACCATTATCAGTAAATATGCACAATCTCTGAAGTAATAAAAAAAGTCATCTAAATAATTCCATTTTAAATAAATCTAACTAATGAAGAGGTTGCTGCTAGCAATCACCTTTATATTTCATGACTTCACCGAAAAAAGTGTCTGATGCCCCTGAGGAATAAATTGCCTAAATTACATTAATAAGCTAGTAATATTGCAATAGGAAATGGATGGCAAACTGATAACAGGCTCATAGTTAGTGTCTTAACTTTCAGTACAGCAGCATTCACCCCTTATGGGAGTAGAACCAACAACCTTCTGCATTAAACGCAAGCACACAACATTTTGTGCTACTAGCAATGTGAGCCGACTTAGCATAATCAGCACTAAACTTCTCTTCCCCTGCAGCTCTCAGTTCCTTGTAAAATCTACGCAATACTCAACTACATCTCAACTTCGCAGCCCAAGAAGTCTGGAAAAAGCCAAATTTATTGGGGTGGGTCAAAAGGGCAAAAAACAGGAACACATTAAACATTGCTTGTATAATCTTGGAAAGCTGCTAGAATAAAATGCTGTGTTACCATCATACATTTTACTGCCAAGGTCACTGTGCAAAATAGTCAGAACAACATACCACTATGCCAAATCACCTGCTTTGTGAAAGAGGAAGACTGAAACTTAAATGGCTATCATTTAATGAATTCAGTTCTCACCATAGCTGTCAACCTCTTAGCACAAAACACCTGGACAAACCCAGTAATAAGGGAATACAGCCCTCAAACATATTCAGTGAATTCAGTTCTTGCCATAGCTGTCAACCTTAGCACAAAAAACCTGGACAAAGCCAATAACAGGGTATTACAGTCCCAAAAATAAGGACAGATTTCAAATAGTCATAAACTTAAAAAAATTGCTATAAAAAAGGTTGTGTTAGTATATATTTATTGCTAGAATAAAAAGTTACTATGTCACAAACACAGGGATAAGATGCAGACTCTACACAGAAGGCACCCCAGCCAGGAATCAAACCAGAAAACCTACAGCTGTGAGGCAACAATACTGCCACTGCACCATCAAATATGTAAGGAAGTAAACATTCAGAAACCTGAAGTCTGAAATTTAAATGCCTGTCAATTTGTTAAACAGGACAGTCTGACTTGGAACAAAAAAAAAAAGCACAATTCTCAGCAGAGGCCCAGGAAAAAATAATGCAGACATGTCTTTGTAACATGGGAGGACACAAAAGCAAACCCACACAAACACAGGGAGAAGATACAAACCCCCCCCCCAAAGAAGGCACCCCAGCCAAGAACCAAACCCAAGAACCTACAGCTGTGAGGCATCAATGCTACGTTGCTACCACTGCACCATCAAATTTCAAGCATTGCAATATTTAAAAACCACAGATACGATACAGATATTGATCAGATCAAATATGAGGCAAAAATCTGCAATTTTTTTACAAATGGTGGTGGGTAGGGAATTCAGGTCTTTAACACCTGCATACAAGGTACAGGGTTCAAGCCTGAGGTATTCCCTACCACACCACCATGAGTAATCACACCAGTACATCCCACCTGGGGCATACACACACTCACACTCTTCATATTACTCACCAACCCTTGGTCACATACACACACACACTCTTCATATTACTCACCAACCCTTGGTTGAAAGACCAACATCATAACGCTACTGGCACCCTTCATAACGCTTCCTCCTCCCGCTTCGACCAAAAGCATTTGAACTGGCATGCTTGGTTGTGACTCGTGAGACCACCATAACGAATCTGCTTCCCGCTCAGAAAGCATGAGACCAACATCACGCTTCCTCCTAAAGCATTTGAACTGGCCGGTCGGCCAGAAATACGTGTGCGGAGCTCCTGACTGGCTGCCCTGATGCACTACTGGCTGGTCGGCCGGAAATACATGTGCGGAGGCTGGAGCTACTGGCTGCGCTGACGTCATTGTGCAGTAAAGCGCGAAAACAAAGAAAAGTGAACATTTAAAATGCTACCCCCCCTTCTACATACGTTGTACTGAAATCAGTACAGTGCGTATGCCTCCCGACGTCCCTGGTGTGCATCATCTCACTTTTACCTGAAAAATAGAAATGTGTATGTTCTACAGAATGCATTAACTGAGGTGAACTGATTTAGCACTGCTTGTCTGCATACTTTAGAAAAGGCATGTCAAATAACAGAAAAAAAGGCAACAGTACATATTTCCATCAGAATGTGTTTTACTTGTTTGTCTGCTAACATTGTCCTGTGTTAACATTTTAATTTTAGCTGTGTATAGCTGTGGATGTACTAAAAAATGTATAAGGCTAACAGGTGCAGACTTAAAAACTACACTGCGTACTCAGGAATCTAAATTGCAGTATGTAGCTGTAAAACAGGCAAATGTGCAATCCAGCTAATGTGCACGTTTCACAAACAGTGACACCAATGTATGTTGTGTATGCATAATTTGTACTGAAAATGGGAAACAAATAATGCAACATGTCATAGTAAAAGTATTGTGCACAAAAATAGGTACTAAATAGAAATGTCACAAGCAACACACAACACCTCCCCAGTAGTTCAATCTGACAAGGACTAGGCTTGTAGTTCAATTTCATACATAGACCAAGGTTTGAATCCAGGGACCATCACTAACATCTCACTCTGGTTCTACAGTTGTAAACTGCAATCTGAATAAAAAAAGTAATGTACTGCAACACATACATTTTCCATACAAGGCACACATGTAAAGTAATCTGAATAAAAATACTAGTTTTGTGTGTATAACTATGAAAGGTGTACAATTGCTGTGTCGATCAGCCCCAGTCCTACAAATAAATGCAAGCTAGATATCCACACACTGCAGTCTGGCCCAGACTAGCCCCTCAAGTGTCACACTGTCATTGATAGTTTCCCCAGTTGCCAAGAAACCTGCACACAGAGAATGTCACAGTAGATGTATGTGAAAGGCACAACACACACTCCAGGGCCTGCAACTAATATGTGAATCTGAAATATGTGTAGAAACAGCAGTGTAATGTGCACACAGTTCATCTGCACAGGGCACACAGGTAAAGAAATTGGTATAGAAATAGGTCTGATGTGTATAACTAAAATAAGGGTACAATTGCTCTGTTGATATCTTCAGCTTTTGGTGTGCTGTAGCAGCCCCATTGCCCAGGTAGACTGTAAGTGTGGTCAGAGTGTAGAGTAGTGGATAGCAGTGTACTGACAAATATACTTGATAACAGTTGTCAATTGAATCTGTTCCCTTCCCCCACCACTTGACTAATCCAACCAACACACTGAAACCAACATGGGTATGTTCCTAAGCAAACTTCTACTATTGGGACCATTGTTCCATTTGGTTTATCATTGTTTAAACTGTGTGCATATTACTATTCCCTGTTGAATAATTATGTTATTGCCTGCCTGACATACCACTAACTGACATGCCGTTGCAACCCTGAATGCCATTCCATATATGCATGGGTTCTGCTTGCTATGGCACTGTCATAATTGCACTGTTTTGGGTAAATGGGAATATCCATGCATGCTATTTTGACTAATGTTGCAATGTGTTGTGCATGACTAACAAATATTCATTGTTAATTTCCATACCATAGCACATATTGGGAAGGCAGATCCCAGCAGATCTGCCTCTCCCACCCCACCTGGCCGAGGCACTGGGTCCCAGCACATCTGGGACCCAACCCAGACCTCCATCATTTGCTGGTCCTGCACCACTCTCGGGCGGAACTGCTGCAGGGGATGGGGCTCACCCCTCCTGCAAGTGGGCACGGTGAGGATGTTGTCACTTGGGAACAAGGTCTGTGGTATGTTGCACAGTGTCCTCCAGATAGAGCTGGATGACTGCCTGCACCAGGTGAAGGTCAGGCTGGTGCAGCTAGAGGAGAAGGCAAACCCCCAGCCCAGCCCCCAGCACAGCCACCTTCAGAGCTGTGAAGGAGTAGTGGTGACTACCATTGGGTGGGGACATCAGTGCCACTACTACCATCTGGAGGGCTCATGAGCCTCAGATTCCCAAACACCTTCCCTGTCAAGGTGTTTACCCCCATGTTTCATACACCACCACTGTCTGCTGTCTTGTCTGTCTTGTCTGTCTGCAAATGCAACCTCTCCTACCAAACCTCCCTCACCACACTTGTCTATAATCCTTCCTTAACATCCCACTCTCACCTTAAAAAAGGACATCTGTCCCACAAAAAATCGCGTCCCATGCATAGCTCTGCATTTCACCCAGAGACATGTACCCATCACACAATATATCCCTATCAATCATCTGTAGTGTATTATGCCCACACACCTCCCTGTATGGTGTGAGGCTCCAAATTCTAAATTGCCCACATTGAAAACAGCTGTTGCTGCCAAAGAAATGCAGAGCTATAGCCTTTTCCTACACCTGTCCTGCACATCCCTACCTGTTTCTCCTCTTGTTTGTCCCCCTGCTTGCCCCAATTTCACCACTTTCCTATCTCCTTTTTTTTCTTTTCCATATTTGAAATCAGTGCGGGTTTAAGTGGCCGTAAGCGGGAGAAAGCAAAGCTGAGCTCACGTAGCATTGCTTAGCTCCGTGCAAACCTGCACAAACCCACTTACAACTGCTTTAAAGTGCCTTAATCACTCTGCCTCTAAAAGCCCTCTGCTCAGCAACAAAATAATCAGCCCTTGCAAGATTCAAACCCATGAGCCTGCACACTACAGCCAAAGTGCTTTACCACTAAACCATTTAAGATGCAAATACATTTGATGTTTTCAAAAACATATTATTCAACACAGTCATTCAACAGTAGGGGAAATCTATTTGTATATGTAGATGTATGTATGTATGTATGTATGTATGTGTATATATATATATATATATATATATATATATATATATATATATATATATATATATATATATATATATATAATGTCAGGATGATATCACTAACATATTATGCAGAACAGTCTGTCTACCATAGGGAATGTACAATGTGGAAACAGTAAACATTCCAATGATACATATACACACACACATATATATATATATATATATATATATATATATATATATATATATACATATGTATAGATATATAGGTATATACACATGCATGCACTTATAAACATATTATTACTTATAGAAATGTATAAGAAGAGTATATTTAGAGCGTGCACAGCATATCAAACAGCCAGTATTCCTACAGTTGCCGCATTTTAAAATGGCCAGTGTTTCATTCTTTCATAAAAAAAGACAATTATTGCATGAAACACATTCCCACAGACAAGTCAAAGGACATGACACCACACACAAGTTTGCATACACAGAAATGTTTGTGTAGTATTTCAGTTGTATATGCCATTTCTTATAGCAGTTAGGTCTTTGAAATACATAGTAACTGAGTAATGCAACTTGCAAACAAAACATTTGATACAGTAGTCTGAAAACATAACATATGTTGCTGTCCAGGCTAAGGCCTTCAAGTAGTACAACAGTAAAAAAAAACACTTGCCTTGAGGATAAGAACTAATCAACACATTAATTACAGTTGTAGTTCAGCAGCCTCCAATTGCACTCTGTACCCACCCCCTAGGGGTAAAATAATTAAGTAGTCAAAATGAAAATGTACCTGTTACATAACAATGCTTAACTTAAAACATCACTGTCACAGTGACAAACAGAACTGTCTGTAAGACAGTAAGCTCTAGCCCACCACTGTTCCCATGGTGAAATGTAAGAAAATGTACAGCTATATACCTTCATGTGTCTTACTACTGATATCCCTCACATGTTCTAACAGCCTAGGTTAAAAACAATTCATATCCCTCCCTCATAAAATGTCTTACAAGGGCATATAACAGTGCTTTACATACACTGACCTCTGGACTATACAAGGTCACACACATTTTGTCCAGATGTAGCCCTCATATATATGGCCCTACCCCACAATTTGTGTGGGAATCCATAACATCACTGGAATGATGGCAGGAATGCCAGCACTAACTAATGATAGGCCACTACTTAACAACCTCTTACTGCATGACATCTGGACAAAGCATGGTATATAGGAGGAGGACAGAGGTTGGAACACAGGGCCATATTTGCAATATTGCTGTTATACATTGTGAAAGTTGCTGGTGTTACAGGATTGCTTGTAACACACCCTTACTTAGGAATATGAAGTCAGAAACACACATGGATATTGCCATGTACTGATAGCACTCAACAGAGAGAATGCCACTGATATATCAGATACAAGACCTGTGTGGTGAACAGACAAAACATAACAGTCAATCCTCTGGCCATCATGTGGATAGGCCCACAGTTCAGAGCTATGCAGGCAGACTGCATTCCATGCAAAACTAGCATGTACACACAGACCCTGTAAATCTAGCAGTATTCAATGCATATAACAGCAATACTCACACTGTCTGTAGGTCTGGAACCTTATACAAATATGTAGTTTGATTGTGTCTGCAAGTCCTGTTGTAAGAGGCATTGCTACCTGCTGTCTGTAACACTGCTGCCCACACACAGGAAGAATGTCTTCCTTACAAGAAAGGTAAAGGGACAATGCCCACATGTAGTAATTTATAGTAGTGGGTTGCCATGACATTGGTAATTGGAAGTACTACACAGCTGGCTGCATGCAATTAGCAAGTGGTGAACACCGACTGGCACAGAGGCCATCACCTGATCATGAGCATCACCTATAAAATCCATGCTACAACGTATTTAAACCAGCTCAATCCTTGTAGTGAAGAGAGAAAGAGAAAGAAACAATATTACAATCCAAACCAAAACAAAATGAAATACAGCAAGGGACACATAACGTGTACATAGAAGAGAGGATAATATTAAAACAGGTATATGAAACATGTATGCATGTAACTGAATGTAGTTCTTGGTCTGCAGTAATGGGATAAATTATGTGGAAATATTGATGTGTGCCATCAAGACTTGTTGCTGTAATGATGTCCTGCTGAACAACTGCTATGGACATAGCATCCGGCCCTCTGGGCAGTGGGTCATACCTGTCAACTGTGCAAATTAGCACTGAATCACAAGATGCAAGCAATCATAATGTGTGTTCTGTACCTCAAGACATGTATATTAGTGTGGCAAACAGCTGAAAGTGGAAGTAATGAAGTCATGATAGACACATGAGTTTCAGACCCCACCACCTTCAGGACAATCATGTTAACATGAAATGTATCATGCACAGACTTCATAGGTTTGTAATAGGCTTACCCACAATCGGTCCCTATATATACCCCCCAAATGTTAGGCTGTGTCCACATGTGGCACTCTTCTGTTTTGTAGCAAGGCAGAACAGTGCAGCTGTGGACTAAGGAGATTTAGAGAGTGTGGACCTGATGTTTGATATATATATATATATATATATATATATATATATATATATATATATATATATATTTATATATATGTATGTCTACAGATACACACACACACACACACACACACACACACATATATATATATATATATATATATATATATATATATATATATATATATATAATATATATAAAACAATATCTATATATATATATATATATATATATATATATATATATATATATATATATATATATATATAAATATGTGTATGTCTACATATACACACACACACACACACACACACACACACACACACACACACACACACACACACACACACACACACACACACACACACACACACACACACACACACACACTGTTGAATGAATGTGCTGCACAATATGTTTGAGGAAACATCACACATATCTATACACATGCACACACACACACACACACACACACACACACACACACACACACACACACACACACACACACACACACACACATATATATATATATATATATATATATATATATATATATATATATATATATATATATATGCAGTTGTAAGCAGCTGCAAAATGGACAGTTATGTCTGGTGTGAAATCCATGTTGGGAACACATTGCCCTTTGTTTGTGAAGGTGAGAGTGGGATGTTGAAGAAGGATAGTAGGTATATTTGGGAAGGTAGGTTGGGTTGGTAGTCAGAAAAGACAGCATACAGGAGTGGTATATGACACATGGTGGGTAAACACCTTGGATGGGGAGCGGTGTTTGAAAGTGGAAGCCCATAACCCACCAAATGGAAACATTGGGACCAAGGTCCACACCCATGGGCAGTCACCACTGTGCCTTCATGGCCCTGCAGGGGGCTGAGCTGGGGGCTGAGCAGCAGGAGCATGCGAACCCTGTAATTGTGTCTTGAGGGCCTCAAGATGGTGCAGTAGATCCCCCAATTCTCTGCGGAGCTCCCTATGCACCAGACCCTGGACTTGACTTCAGGTGACAGGATCCTTTCTGTGTGTGCTCCCAGGTGGAGTCGAGCACCATCCCCTGAGGTAGTTACACCTGAAGGTAGTGCAGGACCAGCAGACGATGAGGTCCCGGGGTGGGTTTCAGATGTGTTGTGGCCTGATAACATGGCCAGATGAGGTAGGAGAGGTGGTTCTCCTGGGAACAGCCTTCCCAAATATGCTATTGTGTCACAGTTTTAGAACATATGCATGTAGTAATAGTCCACACAATCCAGGATTACTTGTATCAGCATTCATAGCTATTCCCATTAACACAAAACACCAGATTTGGAGCAGTCGCATAGCAAACAAAACACATCCATATATGGAACCATAGTGGCCCTTACAATGGCATGCAGGTGACATTTTTAGCAACAGGCCACCAGTGATAGTGTTTGAACATGGAACATGACTAGAAACACATTTCAATATTTTTTGTACAATACAATTTATGTCCCAACAGTAGGTTTGCTGTAAACATACCTACTGAGTTGTTTGTTCTGATTATTGTTGCAGATATGGCGGGGGGGGGGACAGAGATGTCAATTAACAACTATTATATCCTTGTAATATGAGGTCCTCAGACCTTTTATTTCCTCTTTATGTCTTTCAAGTACCATGTCTAGAGTGTGGCTGCCAGTGTATTCCCCCCAGGAAAATGATGTAATTATTAACTACCTGGTGCAGCACCACCCAACCCTCTTTAGCTGTACAGTCCATGATTTTCAAGAGATGACTGCCCTGTGGAACGAGCCTGTTCACAGTGTAAACGATGGTCAGCCTGCATAATTGCAGTTATGAGCAGGTCTGACATCGCTGCACTGACCTCGTCCGCCATGCTCATCAGTGTGCTGCTGCAGTTAGGAAAGACCAGCTAGCCACAGGTGGGGGTCATGCCATCCAGCCCACCCTGACACATGCTGAAGAGCTCCTCGCCAGCCTCGGGGCACCTGCCCACCAGCAAAGCTTAGAACCAGCTGATAGCATTGTGTAGGTGGGTGCTACCCACACAATGGACGAGGAGTATGCAGGTAAGGCCACATGGCACATCAGTAGACCACTGTTGCTTATCCATCTACATGTGTAAAGTTTCATTATGCATATGTGAGAAAAAATATATATATATATACACATATATATATATATATATATATATATATATATATATATATATATGTGTATGTATATGTTGCTGCAGTGCAGTAATGAACAGATGTGCATAATCTGTAGTATTTTGGGTTTGTACTGTTGATGTACTGAACTGCTGCTCCCACCCTGCACCAATGCCACAGGTGTGGCTACTGACATCACATCTCTCACACAACTATGTAGGTCCCCCTGGTATACCTCTGGGGCAGCAGCCTACAGCTGGTGAGTATGGAGTGTTATTTATTCAGGTTTTCCAATACACCAGCCATGTTATGGCCATGGTATTTGCCATGCACACATTTAACACACCTACCCATAATGCATGCTGTACATGCCCACTTATTGTTGCTGTTAACTGCACTGCATCACAGTGGTCACTATGGTGGCATATCTGAAGGGTATGTAAGAGTCATGCAACATAACTAACAACCTGTCATTGCAAGATGTGTGAACAGAGATGAACATAATGGTGGGACAAATGGCCTACAGTAGGAACATGTCTGAAACATTACCCTTATACAGTGGCTACAACAGTGTATATATTACTATTACAATAGCAACTGTTATAGATCTACACAATGGCATATCACGATATGACATTCCACAACCCATACAGCCGGTAGGGTGATCCTAACATGAGCAATGAATGTGTAATATGGAATCCTATGTTAGGACAGCAAATATGGGGAATACATACCTTAACAAACACTGGAAGCATATGTGTGCACACACTCCAAATAACATATTGTGGAAGCAGCTATTGAGGTACTGACAGCATTCACTCTTCATGAGTATGCACCTTCCAAGTACAGGTCCTCAATGTCACACAAGGAAATGGTCTGCTGTCCAAGCCGTATGTCCATGACATTTGCCCACTCACCTGCAACAGAGGCAACCATGGCTTGCACACATATTACAAAACATGGAATGGACCCCATATCCAACAGGTAGCACTCAGGAGTGGAAGATGTAGCCTTACCTCCCGATTGCACATACCATGGCAAACAGTGCAGACACTCATGTATGTGACGTGGAAGTATGGGACAGCATTAATGTAGAAAATAAACAGATGGCCACCCAAGACAGATGATGACACATGTTGCAAACTGGTCATAAAGGCTGTCTAGAAACATGCTGCAACACTGAGGGAGTTGCAGGAATGTCTAGTAAGTACTGGCTGTGCAGTGCATGTATCGACAATCGCCTGGACTTGGCATAAGTGTGGCTTATGGATTAGGGTAATCAGATGGAAAAGTTGTTCCACAGGAAACATCATCCACAGTCTTTACAGGTAGCATATGCATAACATCAAAAATCCCCCAAGGCATGTGTTGCAAAGTGTAATGGTGTACTAAGACCAACTTCAAAACCTACAGACAGTATTAATAATGATACATGTGCTGCACAAGCAACACCTCACACCAGCTCAGGCTCACCATCCCCATCTGTACCTTGCTGGTGCCAGTGTACACCTGTGTGTTTGCCATTCATTAGCAGGGACTAGGCTGGTACACATGGTGTTCTGAATTTGGGAAACTGCAAAATGACACTCATGTGCGGCCCATAGTTGTCATCCATCTGCAAAAAGGCTGAGGATGCGGAGGGGTGTCATCCTGAAACACAACAGTGAACTGAAGCAGACATCCAAAGCTCACTAGGAATGCCTGTATCTGCACACAGTCAAGGTCATGAATTGTGGCAGACATAACCCTGACTCCACAGCAATAGTAAAGGCACTGTGTGACCTCCAAGGGCTGTGCTCATGAGATGACCATGCAATCTGGCAGAGTTGGGGGACATTTGTAGGGCAGAGTGACCAAATACTGGCAAGTGCAGATGGGCCATGCTAGCCCTTCCAGGAATAGTGACTGCTGTAGTACACTTAACAGTTGATGCAACAAACCATCATGTTAAGGGTGTGCACACTTATGCACCCACATATTGTATGCATATCAATCAGCATCTGCACAACTAACACATATGTTTGATACTGCATTTGATTGCACAGGTCATATGTCACATATCAGGTTCGTGTAATGTTAATATATGCAGTATTGTGGCCCCATGGCATATCAGGGAAGAGGTTGCCTTGTCAATAAGGGTGTGTACACTCCTCTTAGCCACAGTAAGCTTTGAAAGTTGTCAGTGTAATTGTATTTTATTGCTCATACATGCACCGCTGATGATGAGATCTGCAAATCAGACATCAGGCATTCACTATTGACATCTGTCCTCATATCATCCCAGGTATGTATTGGACAAACATATAGGGGCTGTGAGCAGCAGAGCAAGCATAATTGACACATATACACATTCTGCAATGGCATGTACACCTGTGAGGTATGGTGCACAGTACATGCCAGGGTGCTGAACAGGTGCACAGCAATACTGTGTACATGGATGCAGTGTATTCCAGTAGAAGAGGCACCACCTATTAACACAACTCATGCATCACATAGATGTATAATGTTTGTAACAGGGATTGACTATAGCTGCAGTACATGCTGTTGAGTACCATATGTCATGCATGTTGACAGTTGGGTAATGAGAGGTCTCTGTGTAATATCTTTGTGCAACCTCACCTGTAAGTGTGTGTGTGTGTGTGTGTGTGTGTGTGTGTGTGTGTGTGTGTGTGTGGGTGTGTGTGTGTGTGTGTGTGTGTGTGTGTGTGTGTGTGTGTGTGTATACAGTTAAGCAATGATGTACAGGTCTTAAAGTGTGTTTCCTCTCACAGGTGGCGAGGTGGTTCAGGGTCCCTCCTGCAGGCAAACTGATGTTAGTGTCCATACAGATTCTGACAATGATGATAGGTTAGATGAGACACAGGCAGGGTAGTCATGGGGATGAAGCTGTGCCATCAGTTTATATCTCACTGTTATCCACCCATCCCCGCACATAGTCACATTGCCTATACATACCCCATCACCAGTGGCCATAGATGAAGGACAGTTGGCAGGTGGTGGTATGGGACAGGACAGTGTGGTGACTGTCAAGTGTGTATGGACACAGAATCCATAGCCAGAATACCGGCATGCTACCACACAGGCAGATGTACAGGGGTGCTCATAGGAGGGCTTCTGGTCATCATGCCCCTGGCAGAAGTGCCACAGAAGCTGTCACCAGATGCATGTTTCAGGCTGTCATGAAGGCACAGGAATGCATGGAGCATTATACCAGACAGGGTCTGAGGCTCCAGAGGGCTACTCGTTCTGCTGTTATTGGCAACATCAGTGATCTTGCAGGTGCCCACTGTTATTTTGCAGGGGTTCTGAATAGACGGTTGGTTGAGATGGTGGGAATCCTGAACTGTGCAATGTATGTGCTTGAGCATATGGTGGGAGTAGTGTGACAGTCACGTGTACGTAGATCAGCAACACCAACAGATGGAGGTCGACGTGGATGTGCAACAAGTCAGAGCTGCTCCCGTAGCTGCATCAGCACTGCACTGGGGCACTGTCCACACCACAACATAGCAGGCCAAGTGCACATGGCTCTGGCCAGTCCCAAGATGGACCCTGATCCAGTGGACATTTGTCATCTTTAGGGGAGAGTACCATATCTGGCCTTATATCTGGTAGGGCCCGTGGAACCCCCGTCAGGCACAGTTCTCATGTCCATGGCCGGAGATGATGAACTGCACACCCTGCCAGGTACAGTCTGCAGCTGTCCAACAAATCCCTGTATAGGACACCCACATGGCAGAACTGTGTACATGCATACACACACACATCACCAACAGAGCTAGGGCAACCCCATACATACACACAGCACACCTGCACAGCCCAATTAATAATGAAATTCCCTAGCACACACACATGAGGTCAACCAAATGGCTCAGGCTAGGTTACTGGCAAACCCACAAGACACCCTGTGCATATGATGATACCTGTGCCACATCCCTGTCATCCATAGCATTGATGCAGGAACAGGCTAATGTAGTTCTGATGTACAGTGTGAATGTACTAAGGTGTACCAATGTAATGCTGTGTAACATATTTTCAGTGCTAATGTTTAATGCTAACATGTCAGGATGTGTAGCTGTCCAGCCATGATGCATTATAGCTGTTATTAACACTGATTGATTGTGGTCTCCATAATGTATTCTGTTTGTGTTGTAGGTGTCTACGTGTCAGCAGAATGTTGGTCTGCTGTTTCCTACAAAGGATATGGCACTGTGGTGACACCTTGACTGTGCCATATCCTGGGTACAGCTGAACACAAGTCACAGGTCTGTATAACAGTTACTGCATGTGCCACAGAGCTGATAGGTCTGAGGGGTATTTACAGGTGAGTGCATGGTGGCTGATGTCAGCAGCCCTTCTACAGTGAGCAATGGTAAGTTTACTGGGTGGTACACATCACATGTTTGTGTATAATACACACACACACAGAGGCTTTGGTGTTGATGCAATACACAGAGAATACTGTACAAATGCATGTATGTACTTTTGCAGAGAACCCATTTTAGCCTACATAATTCCATCAAGATGGAATAGCCACAACATCACATCAGGAAATAATCAGTCTGCTAGTTTAATGTCATTGCTGATGGTACTGGCAGGATATATGTCCCCTTCCCAGATGTAGTACAGTCCTCAACTTGGTTAACATAGGTGTGTTGGTGTGGGTGGCACAGCCCTACCCTTTGAAGGGTGTGGGATGGTGTAGAACCACAGATAGTGTGATTGAAAACTGCTTAACCTGTTAACATAAACTGTACAGTAATACAGACTACTAAGTGGGGGGGCTATACACAACAATAACCCCAATGATGGTGGCTGTATCCACAATCCACAAGATCCACACCCAACTAGATATACCAACCCCAGTATTGCTGTACAGCTATACAGTGGGGAAGAGGGCATTTACACATCTACTACTAGTTTTGATGGAATGAATTTCCACAAGATGATACCTTTTAAATGTTAGCATTTGCCAGTCAGTTCTCAGACAGATGACCTCCTGGGACATGTATTTTCTGCAAACTGAAGTAGATCCCTTCACAGACACACATACTCTTACCTGGCAACACTGAGAGTAGAACCCCTACCTAGGTACTTATTGCTACTAATGTGTGTGGCCTTAGTTTCACACACCACACAGCTTTTATGATGAGGTGTGTCCCAGTGAGGAACATCACCAGGCTTTGTACAGTATGGTAATGGGGGATGTACTAGTTATTTATGAACAATATATAGTGCAACATACTATCATATACACATTGACAAATACATAACAGTCATAGACACATCTGAGAGACCTGGGTTTATCAGTGCTGACTACCTTGTCAGTGAGTCCATTCTGTTACAGATAATTTGCACACAGCACATACAACATACATTTTTGGGCTGGATAGTGTAATTAGTTACCTGTATGGTTGATGGTGAAAGTGGTCCCCGTAATGTGGACCTTGGGACATGTACTGGGGGTACCATGTTGTAAAGACAGTTTACCCAGCACCCACATTGGATATTTTACTCACTGAAACCCATGATAATACTCTGACATACCCACAATCACATGTTAACCAGGACTGCGATACAACCCCTTGTCTATCTCAAGAGTAGTACTACAGGGACATGCATCTATTGCACATGCCACAGAGATAGTAAGGTGATAGTTTGTCATGGCTCTCATATGGTCAATAACACCACTATCCCGTATACTGTATGGAAAGGTGTATTGTATTAGGAGAATGTGACCTCAAAATGCTGTATCCTACAAATATACACACTTGAACACATACACACACTTAAAAGGACTCAGAGGCTAACCCATGCCTATCTACCCATTTGTACAACAATGTTGTCCTGGTGCTGCAAGCTCCAGGTAGCCCATAGGGTGAAGAGTGTAACAAGGTACATGTAATGTCCATTATGGCAGCAGCTATTTCTAACTATGGCAATGGGGGTGTAGTGGGTGAGAAGGCCCTCAGGGTATTATCAACTACAGGTTTATAAACACACAGACACTGTTATTCTCAGTAATGCACACTGACACATTTGTCAGTACCGGGGTCCATAGGTCCAGTTGTTCCTAGGTGTGTACTAGGATATTGTCCATAGAGAGATGAGAAGAGTAGGGGATGTGGGTACATTGGTATCATGCCACCTGCTATTTGTCAGCAGGCCATCTATCAAATGATGCCACATGAGGGATCCTTAGGGCAAGAGTTAAATGCAACATCCAATCATCTAGTTGTCTCTTGCAGAGGGCCAGTGAAGTGCTCTAATTGACATGTATGCAACATATATTACATAACATGTTCAGTGTCTGTCTTGGAGACCTGTACCCAAGCATGTTCTGTGGACTGTGGTAGTCTAGTTGAGGTATCCATGGCATGTGGTGTGTACAGGGTGGGGCTTCCTAGCTGTGGCATTCATAACACAGCTGGGCAGACATGTCAGTGTCAGTCAAGCATAGATTGCCTGTAAGCTGTCAAGATGGATAACTGACATCTGCACATCTGTACAGAGGACAGTCAGACATCAGCTAGCCAACTGATTATGCATTAGAATGAATGTTTTGACAGATAGATGTCTGATACTGACAGGTACGCTATTACTACATGACAGCAGCCCTCAATGACATGTCATATACACACAGTAGTCTACAGTTAACATCCACTTGTCAGATCAATATCCAGTAGCAAATACTTAATGACACACAGTTCACACACCAAGAACATGATAGTCAGGACTCAGAGTCCACCTTTGCATGCAGGGGTGTTTGGTTCCAGTACTACAATCTGCAATCCACTCTTACTTGGGAAAGCATGTTAACAGTAGTAACGTAATGGTACACTACATGCCAGTGTGACTGCATATAACCTGGGATACTACCCATATATAGGTTCATAGGTTCACAGGTTCATACTAGGCTATCTGCCCTAGGGCATTTATAAGCCTAGCCAGAGTATGTTTGGCTTTCACCACCCATTTTAAATTAATTTTGCTATGCCCTTTTTCGAGGTTAGTATACTGTGCCTCTGTCTAACAGTGACACAGAAGTGATACCCGGGGTAAACCTATGATCTCCCATCCACTCATCAAGATTCCTCTTGAAGAGAGTCAATGAGGGACTCTGCCTAACCTGGACTGGGATTTTATTCCATAGTGAAGGGAGCCTCTGGGTTATGAATCTGTCCCTCCAGCATGTCCTATTTATTTCAGTGCTGAGGTTCAAGTCTCTCGAGCGTGTAGCTTGATGGGATTTGGATTTTTTGAGGTGCAGCATGTCCCTTAATTCCGGGTTGGACATGGCCTTATATGTCAGGCACAGGTCACCTCTGAGCAGGCGGTATGCCACTCAGTAGAGCTGGAGTTTCTTTAACCGGGCAGCATATGGCATCTGTTTGAGCCCTTTGATCCTCTTGGTGAGGTACTTTTGGGGTCTTTCCAGTTGCTGCAGGTGTTTGGTAAGGTACATCCCAAAAGGGGCATTGTACTCGATTATGGGCCTGATGAGGGATGAGTAGAGAGGCACGATGACCTCCCCTAATCTAGATGTGAATCCCTTCATGATTAGGTGGGCTATATAAAATGTTTTTCTAACCACTTTGGCCACGTGGTTGTCAAATGAGAGATTGCTATCAACTTGGGTCCCCAGGTCCCTAATGACTTCTTCTGTACTTTATTGATTACCACCTATGTGGTAATTTGTGGGCACTTTGTTTTTGCCAAAGGGGATGACTATACACTTTTTGGCGTTTAGCTTGAGGCCATGGCTCTGGCACCAGTTGTCTGTTTCTATGAGGCCCTTTTGGAGGATGCTTGTGTCGGCTGGAGAGTTGATTATGGCACCCAGTTTGCAATCATCTGCGAACTTGGTCAGCCACAGTCCTTCCGTGTTGGCCTGTACCTCTGAGAAATATATACCAAACAAGAGAGGTCCCAGGACTGAGCCTTGTGGGACGCCACTTGTAACTGGTTTGGAGTCTGACATGGCTCCAGCAATTCTAACCATGTGGGTTCTGTCCTTGAGCCAGTTTGCAACCCATCTAGTGACATAGGGGTTTATATTTAAGCTGGTGAGCTTATCTATAATGCCTGAGTGGGGTATTGTATCGAAGGCTTTTGCAAGGTCCAGATTGGCTGTGTGGACCACCTTCCCTTCGTCAATGGCCTTGGTGACTGTTTCAAAGAAGTCAACCAGGTTTAAGAGGCAGGATCTGCCCTTAACAAAGCCAAACTGGGTAGGATCCACTGTCTGTAGGTCCCCAATATCTTTATTTATGAGGTCCATGATGATCCTTTCCATAGCTTTGCAGACCAAGCTAGTCAGGCTTATGGGGCGATAGTTTCCAGGGTGCGTTGAGGCACCTCCTTTGTGGAGAGGGACCACTGTTGCTGTACGCCACTCTTTGGGTACATATCCTGTAGTAAGGCTGAGATTGAACAGTAGTTTTATGTTTGGGTTTAGCTCTTCTTGGAGTTCATGTAGAACGCAGCATGGGACACCGTATGGTCCCATTGATGCTGTGTTTTTTGCTTTGGAGAGGGTGGCTCCCACCTGAGCATCTGAGATGTCGGGGGGGCAGCACTCTGCTGGGATAGATATTTGCCCTTTTGGTGGGGAGGGGGGGGAGAAGTTTGCGCTGAACCTGTCAGCTAGGATGTTGGCAATGTCTGTGGGATCAGTGTATTTTTTGTCATTTTGGACTAATTCTGTGCATATCTGGGAATTCCCACCCAGGTTCCTAACATAACTAAAGAAAGCCTTGTGATTATCTTTAGTGTCCTGTGCAATTTTTCTCTCGAAGCTGGCCTTTGACGATTTTATGAGTGCCCTTAGTTTTTTGCTAATACTGATCAGTGATGCCTTCCCTTTTTGGGATTTTGCTCTATTATGTAGTAGCTTCCTCCTTCTATTGTATAGTTTGTTTATGGCTGGGGTCCACCAGACAGGTCGTCTGCCTTTGGAGGATTGGGTCTTGGTATTATTTGGGATTTCATGATCCATGCATTCCTGAAGGTGTTCATAGAATGCATTTATAAAGGATTCTTCGGTCTGGGCCGTATTTTCCACAGGCCCGGGGGCTTTGAAGGATTCCACC
>NC_056739.1:1608080736-1608138236 GCF_019279795.1 Protopterus annectens
GAGAGTTAGAGATTGTGGACCTGATGTCTGAATGTACCCCATATATAGGTATGTGTATGTGTACGCACACACACACACACACACACACATATATATATATATATATATATATATATATATATATATATATATATATATATATATATATATCTACATGTATATCTACAGATATACAGATACCCATATGTATATATATATATATATATATATATATATATATATATATATATATATATATATATATATATATAAACACATATATACAACATAATATATATCTACACACACACACATATATATATATATATATATATATATATATGTGTGTGTGTGTGTGTGTATGTCTACATATATACAAACACACACACACACACACACACACACACATATAAGTATGTAAATACATGTCCCTTATATTACCACCGCAGTGCTGCATGCTATGTGTAAGGGAACAGCACACACAGCAATACACACAGATATATACATCTGTAAGTGTGTGCAACATGGACGGTATGTCACATGTGAACCCCTTGTTGGGACCACATTGCCCTTGTCTGTGAAGTAGGGAAGTGGAATATGGGGAAGGATGGCAGGTATATTTGTGGAGGTGGTTCAAGTAGGTAGATATAGAGGACAGCCTACAGGGGTGGTATATGACACATGTGGTGGGTAAACACCCTGGATGGTGTGTGTGGTCTGCTATGTGGAAGCCCCATATGGAAACAATGGGATCATGGCTCCTACCCATTGCTAATCAAAACAGCAGTCCAAGGCCCTGAAGGTGCCTGGCATGGAGGTTGAGCAGGAGGAGTATGTGGACTCTGTGAATGTGTACTGGGTGCCTCAAGGTGCTGTAGCACATCCCACAAGTTTCTGTGGAGCCCCCTATGGAACAGATCCTAGACCTGACCTCTGGTGACAGGATCATGTCTGGGTGTGCCCCCGGGTGGGCAACATCCCCTGAGGTGGTTCCACCTGAAGGTAGTGCTGGACCAGTAGATGAGGAGGCCCCATGGTGGGTCCCACATGTGATGTGCCCTGGTGACATGGCCAGATGAGGTTGGAGAGGTGGTTCTACTGGAAACTATTCCCTAAACATGCTATTGTGTCACTGTTAGAGAACATATGTGGGTAGTAATAGTCTACACAATCCCGGAACATGTCCAACAGCATGCATAGATATCCCCAATAACACAGAATGACAGATGTGCAGCAATCACACAGCAAGCATACCACATGCATATATGGAAACATAGTGGTCCTGACAATGGCATGCAGGTGAAATAGTCCATAACAGGCCAGCAATGATAGTGTCCACACAGGGAACATGGCTACAAACACATAGCAAAAAGTGTGGTACAATACAATATATGTCCCAATGGTAGATAAGCTGTAGCCATACCTATTGAGTTGTGTGAACAGTTTGTTGACTCTGATATGGTGGGAGGGGGTGACAGAGATCTGTATTAAAAACTATGGTAACCTTGCTGTATGAGTTTCTTAGACCTGTTTCCATCTTTATGTCTTTCAGGCAAGATGTTCCATGGCCACCTACCCATGTATTCAGTGGCAGCAAATGAGGTTGTGTTGAACCACCTAATCCAGCACTATCCTGTTCTGTTTGGCTGAGCAGCCCATAATCAGCAAGAGTGGACCACCCTGTGGAATGATCTAGTCCACAGGGTCAATGATTTCGGCCTGCACAACCACAGTTATGAGCAGATCCGGCATCATTGTTCTGACCTGCTTCACCAATGCCAGTTGGGCTGCTGCTGCAGTCTAGGGGATCACCTTGCAATGGGGGGTATCATGCCATCCATCCCCCCTCAACACGTGTTGAGGAGCTCCTCGCCAGCCTCATGGCACCTGCCCACCCACACACCCAACAACTGGCAGAGACCATTGTGGAGGTGAGTGCTACCCACACACCGGCTGAGGAGCATGCAGCTAAGGCCACAGGGCACATCAGAAGACCACTGCTGCATATGCATCCACATCTGTACAGGTAGATCATGCATATCTGACATGTCATATATATATATAGTTTGTTGCTGTATTGTAGTAATAAACATATATGCATAAGTGGTAGTATTGTGGCCTTGTACTGTTGATGTACTGTAATGCTGCACCCACCCTGTAGCAATGTCATAACTGTGGCCACTGACATCGCATCTCTCACACTCTTATGTAAGTCCCTCTTGTATACTACCAAAGCAGCAGCCTGTAGCTGGTGAGTATGGTTTATGTTGATGCTTGCCAATACACTGGGCATATAATGGCTATGGTATATTCCATGCACACATCTAACACACCTACCCATACATGTTCAGGTATTGTTGCTGTTAAATGCACTGCATCACAGTGGTGGCCATGATGGGGTATCGGAAGGGTATGTCAGACACCTGCAAGATAACAAACATCCTGTTATTGCAAAATGTGTCCACAGGCATGAACATAATGGTGGGACACATGGCCTACAGTAGGGACATGTGTGAAACATCACCTTTATACAGTGCAACAACAGTGTATATACCAGTATTACAATGGCAACTATTACAGATCTATACTATGGCATAACATATTACTGTGGTCCACATTATTAGCTGGGACTAGGCTGTAACATGTGGTGTTCAGTGTATGGGACACTGCAAACTGACACACGTGTAGGCCATACTTGTCAAGCATCTGCAAAAAGGTGGAAGGTGGGGAGGGTGTGTCAGCATGACACACCAGTCCACTGCAGCAGGGATCCTAAGGATGCTAAGAATGGCTGGTTCTGCACACAGTCAGGTTCAGGAACTCTGGCAGATGTAACCCTATCCCCACAGCAATAGTGATGGCAGTGTGTGAATGCCAAGGGATGTGCACATGAGTAGACCTTGAAATCATGCACAGTTGGGGGACATGTGTAGGGCAGACTGACCATACATTGACAAATACACATGGCCCATGCTAGTATACCCCTGCCAGGAATAGTGACTGCTGTAGTACACATAACAATAGGTGCAACAAACCGTCATGATAAGGGCGTGCACACAAATGCACCCAAGGAGTGTATGCATTGCGGTCAGCATCTGCACACCTAACATATTTCTTAGACACTGCATGTGAATGTACAGGAGATGTGTCACATATCAGGCTCATGTACTGTTAATATATGCGGTGATGTGGTCCCATGGCAGATCAAAGAAGAGTGCATCATATCAATAAGGGTGTGTACATTCCCCATAGCCACGGTATGGTCTGATGGTTGTCAGTGTAATAGTATTGGATTGGTCACACATGGACCGCTGACATTCATCAATGGGTTGTACACTTGTGAGGTTTGGTGCACAGTACATGGCAGGGTGCAGAACAGGTGCACAGCAATAATGTGTACATGGGTGCAGTGTTTTCCAGGGGAAGGGCCATCACCTACTAACACAGCCCATGCATCATGCACATGTATACTGTTGCTAGCATGGATTGACAATAGCTGCACTGCATGCTGTTGAGTACCATATGTTATGCATGTTAACAGATAGGTAATGGGAGGACTGTGTGTAATATATTTGTGCAACCTCACCTGTATGCGTGAGTGTATGAGTGGGTGGGAGGTTGGGAGGTTACTTTGTCTGTAAGTGCAATCTGGTGGAGTGGAGGGGGGGTGATCCATGAAGGATGTGTGTGTGTTTGTGTGGGTGTCCATGTATGCACATGTGTGATTGTGGGGTTGTTCATACGGCAGTACTTCCCTTTGGGATTGTACAGTAGATGGACATGGACTGACACATGAGACACCAGGTATAGTTGTCTGATATGTAATCACAGGACAGCTAATAGTATAATAAGGTCTGTAGCATGGAACATGCATTGGTAGGGAAGGTAGACACCAGGTATACCCTTAATATTGCAATCAGCAGAGAGATGAACGATGCATTGGGGACTTACCGGACAACACCAGGGAGTGTATCCATATATTACAGTTGTCACATGATAGGTTGATTGAGCAGCAGATCTGGCATGTACTGAGCAATACTCACACATGACACTCCAGTGCGTGACATTATGACGTGAACATAGTAGCCCCTAATATATAGGGGCCATGGTCACAATGTCTGGACATACACAGGGTGAACACTGAATGACAGCAATGAGGCCATGTAAAACCTACTCCACTCAGGTCAAGGAGGTAATGGAGTTACAGTTGTGTTGTGATCACTTGTCTAGGTATTTAGAGGAATGATATGTTAATGTGTGGTATTAATGAGTGTATGTTACCAAGTGTGATGCAGGATGGGGAACTTATGTGAATAAACGTGGGACTGTCTGTAAAATCAGGAACAGGTAGGTATTAAGGTGGAATGTGTGTGTGTGTGTGTGTGTGTGTGTGTGTGTGTGTGCGTGTGTGCGTGTGTGCGTGTAAGTGTGTGTGTGTGTGTGTGTGTGTGTGTGTGTGTGTGTGTGTGTACTGTTATGCAATGCTGTACAGCTCTTAAAGTGCATTTCTTGTTTTCCCCCACAGGTGGCAGGGTGGGTGAGGGTCCCTCCTGCATGCAGTCTGATGTTGGTGTCTATACAGACACTGAAGATGATGATAGTACTGTTGTGGCACAGATGGGGTTGTCAGGGGCCAGAATTGTGCCATCATTTGACATCGCCCTCTTAGCCATCCCAACCCTGCACACAGTTTCAGTGCCTGTACATACCCCATCACCAGTCGCCATAGCAGAGGGACATTTGACAGTTGGGGGCAGTGCACAGGAGAGTGTGGTTTCCATGCCTACTGTGTCTGGACACAGCAGGCATAGCCAGATGTCCAGCAGGGTACCACATAGGCAAATGTACCAGGGTGTTCGTGGTAGGGCCGCTGGTCATCATACCCCTGGCAGAAGCGCCACAACTGGTACCACCAGGCGCATATCTCAGACTGTCATGGGGTGCAGGCACATATGGAACTGTATGCCAGACAGGGCCTGAGGTTGCAGAGGGCTGCTCTCACTTCTGCAAGCAACAACTTCCATGAACTATCTGGTGCCCTCCATGCTCATACTGAGGTCATGGATAGATGGTTTGGTGAGATGTTGGGCCTCATTGATCGTGGTTTCTCCGTGCTTGAACATGTGGTGGAAGTGCAGTGATGGCCGTGTGGATGTAGGCCAGCAACACCAACAGCTGGCGGTCAACGTGGATGGGCTAGGACACCAAGGTGCTCCCTTAGTGACAGTACCAGCCCCAACAAAGCATGCGGGTTGCTGTCCACACCACACCACAGCAGGCCATGTGCACGTGGCCCTGGCCAGTCACAGGAGGGACCTGGTTCCAGTGGACATCTGTCATCAGGGGAGAATAGCACATTGAGGCTTGTACCTGGACATACCCAAGGAACCCTGGCAGGTACAGGTCCACGTGTCCATGGCTGGAGGCTGTGAACTGCACACCCTGCCAGGTATGATCTGCAGCTGTCCAAAAAACACCTGTATAGGGCAGCCACATGGCAGAACTGTGTGCATGCATAACCACACACTATATGAACATACCTAGGGCAACCCCATACCTACACACACCACATCACCATACCCTGTCAACTAATTACACCCCTCATCCACATACATGCTGTCAAATGTATGGCCCACCCTCAGTCTCTGGCAAACCAACAACACACCCTGTGCATATGATGATACCTGTGCCACATCCCTGTCATCCATAACATTGATGCAGGGACAGGCTAATATGGTTGTGATTCACATGGTGACTGTACTACAGTGTACTAATGTATTGCAATGTAATATGTTGTCAGGAGTAATGTTTAATGCATACATGTCAGGTAGTGTAGCTGTCAAGCAATGATGCATTGTAGCTGTTAGTAACACTGGGTGATTGTGGTCTCCATAATGTTATCCATTTGTGTCGTAGGTGTACATGTGTCACCAGGAGGATGGTCTGCAGTCATATTCCACAAGGGGTATGGCACAGTGGTGACACCATGGCTGTGACAATCTGGGGTACAGTTGAAAACATGTCACAGGTTTGTATAACAGTTATTGCCTGTGCCACATGGACAGGTGACCCGCTGGGACATGTTTAATCAGCAACCTGATGTAGACCCATCCACATACATGCACACTCTTACTTGGCAACACTGGGACTAGAACTCTACCTAGGTATGTAGTGCTACTAAACTGTGTGGCTTTCATTGCACACACCACACAGCATTTTGGGTGAGGTGTGCTCCAGGTTGCATGTTACATGCAGAACATCCCCACATATGTACAGTATTGTAATGGGGGATGTAATGGCTGTATATGGACAATACATAGTGTGACATACCAGCATCTACACATTAACAGATACATAACAGGAGACACACATCCGAGAGACTTGGGCCTATCGGTGCTAACTATCTTGTCTGTGTGTCCACTGAGTTACAGGTAGGCTTCACACAGCACATGCATAACTGGGCTGGATTGTGGCATCAATTACCTGTATGGTTGATGGTGGCAGTGGTCACCATAAAGTGGTACTTGGGACATATACCGGGTGTGCCATGGTGTAATGACAGTATACACAGCACCCACATCCCACTGTGGATATTGTACTCACTGGAACCCATGATGACAGTCTGACATACCCACCATTACACATTGTCCATGACTGCGATGCAACCCATTGTATATCCCAACAGTGGTACTACAGGGATATGCATCTAATCCACATGCCACAGGCATAGTAGGGTGTTGTATTGTCATGCCTCACCTATGGGCAACAACAACACTATCCATACTACTATGTGGCAATGCATATTGCAATAGGAGTATGTGGCTACAGAATGCTATAACCGACAGATATACAGACATGTACACATACACACAGTTGCCAGAACTCAATGGGTATCCCATGCCTATTGACCCATTTGTACAACACTGTTGTGCTTGCAGTACCAGCACAATACTCTTGTGCTTGTACTGCAAGGCTCATGTAGCCATTAGGGAGAGGAGTGTAACAGGGTACATGTAATGTCTGAAACAGCAGCAGCCGTATCTGACTATGGCAATGGGTGTTGCAGTGGTTGTGAAGGCACTGATGGTATTCCCAACTACAGGTGTACTAACACACACACACAATGCTATCCTCAGTGATGCACACGTACACATGTCAGTACTGGGGTGCATCGTTGCAGGTGGTCATAGGTGTGTACCTTGCTATTGTCTATGAAGAAATGGGTTGTGTAGGGGATGTGTCTACAGTGGTAACATGCCACCTGCCATGTGCCTGCAGGCAATCTATCGACAGACACCACTGTGTTGACCCTCAAGGTAAGAGTGACATGCATCAGCTAATACTCTGGGTGCCTCCTGCAAATGGCCACTGAGGTGATCCAGTTGACATGTGTGTAACATGTATTACAACACATGGTTAGTGTTTGTGATGGAGACCTGTACCCAAGCAAATTCTGTTGACTGTGGTAGTGTAGTTGAGGTACCCTTGGCATGTGGTGCATACAGGGTGTTGTCTTCTATATGTGCCAGTTATAACACAGCTGAGCAGTCATGTCAGTGTCAGTCAGGCATAGGTTGCCTGTACATTTCCAAGCTGGATACCTGCCATCTGCACATCTGTACAGGGACTGACAGACATCAACGTGGCAAGTAGTTATGCAGTAGGATGTATGTGTCGACAGATAGACGTTTGACACCAATGTGTATGCCATTACTACTTGTTTGAAGCCCTCACTGATGTGCTCTACAGTTACATTCCACATCAGATCATTATCCAGTAGGGGGTATGCACTGTGGCACAGCTCACACACCAGGAACACGACAGTGAGGTCTCAGAGTCCAGCTATGCCTGCTGGTGTGCTTGTTATCAGTTCTACATTTAGCACTCTACTCTTGCCTGAGAAAGCACTGTCAACAGAAGTACTGCTATGATACACTACATGCCAGTGTGACAACATGTAACCTGGGTTACTACCCTTGCATGTAACACATTCACATGGATAACAGTGCTGTACAGGTCTTATATACTTGTGTGTCCCAGACATGACACTCACACCCCTTGCTACTGTAATGACAGTACATAGATGCATGTATTATACATGGCATAACACAGACTTATTATAGATGTCATTACCCTGCTATGTTATCAGACAGGTATGTGAGCACTGGCTACCAGGGCTGAGCCATGCTTAGCAGGTGTCAGCATTGCTGCACTGAAATGCTAAGCAGATTTGTGCACTGGTAAGTGAAGCCTACATGGTAAGCAGTCGTACATTTAACCTTAGCTTAGCACCGCTTAGCTTTGCACAAACCCGTGCAAACACGCTTAAAGCTGCTGAAAACTGCCTTAATCACTCTGTATCCAGCAGCCCTTGTTCTGCCTAGCAACAAAATAAACAACCCTTGCAGGTATTGAACCTGGGACCCTGTACATTATAGTCACAACTGTTAACCACTACACCATGACAGCTGTGAACACAGTTATTGTTTTTCCAATATATCTGTCACTACACATATTGCATAGTACTGAACAATTGCTTTGACTTCCACTATTATGTAGTACTTGTTGTTGATATTACTGTTGCATCACATATGTTGTTATATCTAAATGTACACATATCAGATACATACGGTGAGATACATCTGGGAAGGTATACATAACCGTGATGTTTACACATGACAGGAATATGGCTATATACATATACATATGTTGATATATGTCTACATGTACATACACATGTATATTCATGCATAGGTATGTCTATACATCTGTCTAGTGCATCATATATATGGCCATTTGTGGATCTCTTTGTAACTATATATATATATATATATATATATATATATATATATATATATATATATATATATTTATGTATATATAGAGATATATGTATGTACATCCTATATGTACAGGTATACCTATGTATGTTGATATATATGTAAATATCTATAACTATATGTGCATACATATCTATTCAGATATACCTATATATGTCAATATATATATAGATTTCCATAACTATATGTGCATATGTATCTATATATCTGTATATGTGTTGACATATATTGCTGTGTATGTGTATATATTTGAGTGTTTCTATGTATATATATATCTATATACATATATATATATATATATATATATATATATATAGCCATACATGTATGTAGTTAAGTATATGTGTGTGTATATATATATATATATATATATATATATATATATATATATATATATAATATGTTTACCATATGTCCAGAACACGGAGTGTAGTCCTACCGCAGCACCAATAGTCCCAACCTCTTAGTGCAAGGGGATGTCATGCATGTATTGCAGGTTTATATGTTGACTGTTGCTACTGCAACAGGGGTTGTCCTAATAGACATGTTTGTCTGTGGGAGGTCACATCTAGTTTTGACATGTGTGCCATTGGCTACTGACAGACATCCTAAGGACATCATGGTACATTACCACTGCTAGCACAGTAATAATCCTGTGGACTACAGCAGAAATATGACCAATATATGTGGACAGTCTGGCACTCTGTGGTCAGTCCAGAGGTGTACACAAATCCCCTTCATGCGAGACATGTGGACCACGCCTCACAATGTGGATGTTAATAGCCATGTACATGGGTATATCACGTAAATACTGGACTACATATGCCCACACAGTTTATGCATTCGCACACGCCAGTCTGTCTTGACACATATTACCTGGTGGTGTAGAGATCATATGGCCACATACTACCCAGTAGCTAGTGACATACATCTGTACAGGATCCCACTGCTTTGTCAGAAATACACAGCAGTTATGGTGGCCTGGCAGCAGTATGTCTTAGGTTCGTAGGTTCATAGGTTAGTACTAAGCTAACTGCCCTTGTGAGCCATTTTAAGCCTAGCCAATTATCCGTTGTGAGACTTAAACCCTGCACCTTGTGTTTGTAAGGCAAACACCTTAACCATTAGGCCACCCTCCCAACCCCTATGTATCTTGCAAATAACTGGACATAACAGCACACTGGGTAATTACACTAGGCTGGTAGGCATTTTGCATAGCACTGTGCAAACTACAGGCAGACTGCCACAACACTGGACTACATTTTGCATGTGGGAATACACATGTACCTGCAATTATAGCAGGCTCTACATGCATGTCACAGCACAGAGTAACAGACACCTGTGAGAAAATGCATACCCACAACCAATGTGAACACAGCCACATATGGTACGCAAGCTTAATATGATACTACATGGATTGTCTAATAAACACCATCCTCATATGTGCCACTCACACACTAACCCTACATACACTGGTTCATGACACAGTGTGGTCCGATGCCTGTCTGTGGTATGGGACACATGTGTGTCTGGCTCTACAGACATGTGAGCCAATAGGGTACCATACACTGGATCAGCATGTAACATCAGATATAACAGGACCAAGAACAATGGCATTTATCACAGTCTGTGCACAGTCCAAGGTATTTATGCACAATACACATACTGTTGACAATCACCATAAGTACACAGACCCCAGTACTGTACACACAACCACAGAATGCCCAAGTTATGTCCTCCGAAATAACCCCTACTATACTTAACATTTCTAGCAGTCTGATATCTGACTGGCTTGTTATCAGGTATGATTTCAATAAATAATGGTGTACAGAACATATGCACCTCTTACTGCATGACATATGTACAAAGGTTGACAGACTTGTGGCTGGAGCTACAAACACTGGCCCAATATCGACATGTTGCTGTGATAATCTTATACATTTACTGTCGTACCAGGGTTTGTTGTGACATATGTCCTATGAGGGATATAAAGTCAGTAACTCTCATAGATGTCACCATGTACTGACTGCAATCCTCACACTATGCTTCTGCAGTTCTCAGATAGGTGTTCTGTGAGTAACACAAGAAACAAAAGGCTCCACACACTGCCCAGTCTGCAGATAACCCTACAGATGGAAGTCTCCTCATACACATAACACTGTCATGACAGGTATTAAATCATGTAGACCAGCCATATACGCACACACCCTGTTAAGCTGACATTACTCCAAATGCAGAAGAGCAACACTTACATTCTGTAGTCATGCTTGGCACATCCCCTTCCTGTCTGTTGGCCTGTTTCCACAGTGTATGATGTTAGAGATAAATCCCAATACCATCTGTGATGCTGTTTGCCAAACACTAAATGTAGGTCCTGCTCACAGTGAATGAGAATGCCCAATGCCAACATGATGTTCCTAGATATTGGAGTGTGTTTCCATGCAGTTGGCTATGGGAATGTTACCACAGCTGTTCCACATGCAATCAGCTAGAGGGGGACTGCAATTCTTGCATAGGCCATCAGCTGATCATGAGTATTACTTACAAAACAGAAGCTGCTGCCTGAGCAAAGCAGATGCACCTCTCTACATCCACCAGAGTAGGAGTGAAAGAGACAGACAGAGACAAAGTAAGTCAGGAAGTGGGTGGAAGAGTAAAACCTAAACATGTTTGTGTCACACACCTACCAGTACAGGGTTTCAAACCCCTGACTGACTATGCATTGCTATCACATGTCTATGCAGTTATTGCATGCGCCACATAGCATACATGCTGGTGAGCTGTCCAAAGATATATCTGATGGTGAGTGACATCTGCAACAGTGATATAGTAGTGATAAGGTAGGTGTAGTACATGTGCCTGTCCACATGAACAGGTGTCAACATCAACACAGTCACACTTTCTCAGGTACTCACACACATTGACATACTTGGTAGGGTCAGGAATAGACTTCCTAACTAGCTTGTTTGCCACAATACAGTAATGTGCATGTATAACATGCACCACAGGGGTATCCAGATGTTATATGGGCAAAGGGTATGTGAAGGTGTCTGACATCAGACAGCATGCTTCAGTAGGCCAGTGGGAGTTGTAGTGAATGTGGTCGAAAGCATCATACTCCACACACACAGACACAGGTTGCCAGTACTAACATGCATGGGTGCATTGCTTCACGGGTGTGTAGTGGTTGACTGAGCCAGAAGGCTATATAAGGCTAGGTGAAGGGTATATCATGGCATCAGGCCACATGGCAATTGTCTGGA
This sequence comes from Protopterus annectens, assembly GCF_019279795.1. NCBI lineage: Eukaryota > Metazoa > Chordata > Ceratodontiformes > Protopteridae > Protopterus > Protopterus annectens. The sequence goes on from NC_056739.1 coordinate 1,608,092,819, forward strand.
GTGTGGCTCAGGGGTGTATTATCTGGACTGGCAAACACAGGTGGGTATTGTATTCACCATCCAGTCACCTGGGATACTATTGTGTGTGGCCAGTGCTGTGCAATGCTTGCCATGTATGTGTTCTATAGTCCATGACATGGATGATGTCTGGGATGTGCACACGTCCCACATGCATGTTCAGTGATATGTGCAACTGTTCCTGGGGTGTCTAGCACATGTGGTGTAAACAGATTGCTATCATCAGATGTGCCAGTCCTGGCCTCATGTGTCGTGCACTGGTAATGGACACCAGGTTGCACCTACATTCATAGCATGATACAGGTATTCCCTGGTGTCAGTGGCATCTGTCCATACAGGGCATGTATTTAAGGCATGGTATGTCCTTTGTGAGTCACATTTGATAGCACCACAGTTGTTGCAGGCGTCCAGTGGGGGACATAGTGAAGGCGCACTGTCTGCAATTATGTGCCTATTTTAGTGATGGGACAGGGTGTCATGCCCTCTGTAGTCCACTGCAATCACACCATGGTTACTATCTGTGGGCAATATGCAGGGTGCTACCAACATAGCGGTTGTTGCCTAGGCAAGTGCGTTTGTATATGAGACATGGGTTGAGAGTGTTCTCTGGGTAATACAAGGGTTGATTACTTTGTTTGCCAGGCCTTGATGTCACATGTAGGGGTATGGATTGGCACCCCAGCCTCTCAGCTATTTGAATTCTGTTATCCTTGTAAGGTGGATATTGTGACATATAATAGGCCCACCATATAAGAAATTTGCAAACCCCACTCCAGAATGAGTCCAGTTGTTACACACACACAGCCACCTCCACATAGGATAAGAATGACAAACACACACACACACAATTGCCATGTCTGAGATTAGAACTCCTCCCTAATTAGTTTATCACACTACAGCATTACACAGTTATAGGATGCACCATGGAGATTACTGTAATACTCTTTCCCCAAAGGTGTATTTCACTGGGAATGACATCAACAGGCCTGCCAAAGAAGGGCAAAGGAGGTTGTTGTGACTGTGAATGGCCACAAAAGCATTGCTCCCTACACAGGCAAACAAACAAACACATCCACACATGCCATGTCTGGGAATAGAACTCCTACTTAGCTAGTTTATCACACTACACTACTACACAGTTACTGGATGCACCAGATTACTGGTGAATTCTTCCCCAAAGGTGCATTTCAAAGTGAATGACATCAGCAGGCTTGCCAAAGTAGGGCATTTGAATTGGAGTGAGTGTGACTAGCCTAAAAAGCATTGCTCCCTACAGAGACAGAGACACACGCACACACACTTGCCATACCTGGGGTTAGAACTCCTACCTAATTAGTTATCACACTACAGCATTACGCAGTTATAGGATGAACCACAGAGATTACTGGGCTATTTTTTTCCCAAAGGTATATTTAAAAGTGAATGACATCAGCAGGCTTGCCAACGTAGGGCATTTGAATTGTAGTGAGTGTGACTAGCCTAAAAAGCATTGCTCCCTCCACAGACAAATAGACACACACAGTTGCCACATTTGGGATTAGAACTCCTACCTAACTAGTAAATCACACTACATCATTACTCAGTTATAAGGCATGCCACAGAGATTACTGGGTTATCCCTTTCCCAAAGGTGTATTTCACATTGACTGACATGAGCAGGCTTGCCATATTAGGGCTATGGGAGGGCAGTGCATGTGCATGGGCCATAACCCATTCATCTAGAGGTAGACACACCACACTCAGGCACACACAGGTTTATATTCCGCAGGTACGTGTATACTAATGCTAGATGACTACTGCCTTGTACAGTCATGTTTCACAGTTAGCACTAGCACCACAGAGTCTATAATGCTGAGGGATACCAGCATGTGGCCCAGCACATTTCCTGCAGTGAGTTTTGTCACCATGTGTAGTACTGGCTACTATGGTGACACCAGTATTTATTACAGATCTCATGCTGCCACTATAGGTGTCTTCTATCTGCTGGCATTCCATTCAGTCACCCGATTCCCTTGCATGCTCACATCCATACCATATTTACAAGTAACAACACATACTACTCCAGTCAGCAATTGGTACAAAGAGTGACTTACCTTGTGGGTGTGCCAGTACTGAGGATGGTGCTGGAGGGCTGCCTATGTCAGATGCACATAGTACACTCCCTATACATGGTTGAGCACAGGTAGTGTCATGTTTGGCATCCCTTTTCCTGTATGTGCGAGTCAGAGAGAGGTGTCATTCCCTGGGTCCCTCCTGTGTCAGTGCATGTGCTATGCGTTACCTCTTTTCCAAGGCCAGGGCATACTGGGCATGCCTCCTTCTGCCTACTGGGGCGGGCTCAGGTTGTTCCTCCTCTGAGTCATTCTGTGCCTGTGCGGGCCTTGGCAATGGTGGGGGGTTGTGTGGCCCTTCCCCGTGCTGTTCCTGCTGCAGCTGTTTCCGCAGGATCATAATGTGTAGCATGACACATATGATGACAATTTGAGTACATGTTGCTGGTGAGTACTGCAAGGCTCACTGGATGTGTCCAGGCATGGAACCATGACTTGAGCATCCCAAACACACACTTTATTATAATTCTGGTCTCTGCATGTGCCTCATTATGGAGTTCTTGTTCGGGTGTGTGTGCATTTCTGATGGGTGTCATCAGCCTCAGCTCCAGTGTGTAACCAGCATCCCCTAGTAGGTGACTGTAAGGGATGTCCCCATTAGCAAATATCTGGTACAGCTGCATCACATGCCAGATGTGGGAATCATGATAACTTCCTGGGCAGCCAGCACACACATTCATTATCTCACATGACCTGGCAGTTGATGAAGGGTGAAGTCCTTGCGGTTGATGTAGAATCTACTTTGCTCACCAGGTGGTGCTTTGATGCATATGTTTGTGCAGTCTATAGCACCCACTGCCTCAGGGTATTCTTCTATTTGGTGGAAGAAACGCATATTGCTGGCCGACACCTCATGGGTGTTGGGGAAATATACTTGCTCACCTGCATGTGCTGACATGGCATCCAGGAACTGGTGATGATATCCCCAGTTGGCCTTTGGAAGGTACCTACGGCTAGTATTCTTAGGCCTACACATACCTTGGTATCCACTGGGATGGGTTCCCCTCTGTTTGTTCTGTGTGTCAGGCATGGCCAGCACAGCTCAACAATTTGCTGTAGGAGGTCCCGCTCCACCCTATAGCACTCCACTGTCTTCAGCTCATGTAGCCCCTGGTAGGTTACACTGGGTCCGTACACTCATCTCCGTCTCATCGCTGTGGGTTGGTTGACAGCATTCTCATCCTCACCACCCTTAGCCTCTTCCACATGTTGATGTATGATAGCTACTGCAGCCCCTATCATTTTGCTGTTTTTGTTTGTTAAAATTTCCTTGCTTGTATACACCGGTGGTGTACAGTTTGTGGGAAAAACCAGAGGGAAAGGTGTTTGCATAGTTTATAGTAGTGTTCTGGGCTGGGCTGGTCTGCTGCCTATGTTTGGCTGATTGTGATACATTTCACCTGCAGGCTATGCTAGTTCTCCTAGATTACCTTCCTACTGCTGTTTTCCGTTCCCATTGCCTTCCTGTTTAAGCCCGGAAGCACGCCGCTCAAATACAGTGCTCAAATGTGCACAGAGCTGATTTTCCTGGTTTCCTTTTTTTTTTTTTTTTTTTTCCTTTAAGACCTGGTGCGCATCGTGCACACCAGCTTATGCAATGTAAAGAGTGCTAGGCAGCCTCAGACACACCCCCTTGCTTAGCTCTTCTAAGCTAAGGGCAAACCCAAGCCACTTACAGTATTCCTGACACACCACCCTATGATGCCAGCTAACTCCTAGGCTTGCACCAAGCTATTCCTGCACTTACACTGTTGGGTGCTGATTAGCACTGAGGGGAAATATGGGATTAAGTATTATTCCCCTCATTTACATAGGATTGCCTGCTGATGCATAGTTACAAGTCCCACACTGAGCCTCCCCCTTAGCAACCACTATTCACTGGCCATGTTGTCTTCTGCCTTCCATTGAGTGTAATGGCAAAATAGTGAATTTGGTCAGAATGCTTATTTCAGGTTATTTTTTTTATTTTTCACCCAATCCCATTTGCGCACTGCTACCCTGCGCTTAAACAGCCAAAATCAGCTAAAAAAATAAAAGTTTTTTTTAACTGTTTTCCATGCCAATGACCATATATTTGGCCATTGCCATGCTTTACACATTACATACATCCTTTATTTGGAAATGTCATGGTTCCATTTTGTAGTTTGCAGAAATGTACTCCGTTACTAACTGAGTACATTTCCTGCAGATTACACTAGTCCTGCACAGCTGGCTGCCAGCTTCCTGGTTCACAAATTCACCTCATTTGCATGGTTTTCACCTTCTTACCTAGTGAGAGTATCCCGGGGTTAAAGGATTCTGCCATAGTACCCTGGGCTAACTGTTTAAGCTGTTGGTTTTCAAGATAAATGGCCAGTGAAGACAAAAGGCTTCTGAGTGTCTTAGGCAGAAATACTTCACAGATACTACAAGAGGTATGGTAGTGGGAAGCTCCCTAACAAAAAAGACACTATTCTTGATGATCCTTATGGGGAACCTGCCTCCCACACTGATATTTTCCATTCTTGGATGACATGAATTCTAGGCAGCAAAATAAAATACAAGACCAAGAAAAGTTTAAAAAAAAAACAGGCACTTATCTGGTGGCTAAGTATTCAGTACAGAAACAAGGTGTTCAGAAGAACTAGCAATAATGGTGCTCAAAATGGCAGCAAAGAAGTTCTAGGTGGTTTTGTCTGTGCATCCCTTTTTCTGCTTTGTGTTCTGGGCAGGGAGCATAAGTGTGATGTACTGCACTATCAAGATCATTAGGCTTTTGTATACTGGCCAAGCATTGGGCTACCCTGGGCGGGAGATCCCTTCTTTTTAGAATACTGCAACATTGATATAGAAGGACGTATTTACTTTCTGTTGACAAAATATAAATATATATCTACAAGTTTTGCTTTCTGATTCTTGACAATATATCTACTTTGTAAGCTTATATCTATTGATAGGTTTATGATGTTCCAAAAGGAAACCCATTAACCCAAGAACATTTAAAAATGCTGAATCTCACAAAACTAAAATAGGAATACCTTCTAAGTATTTATCTCCATATGCCTTATTTTACTTGATAACACAATACTGAAAACTGAAAATAAAAAAGCTGTACACACACACACACACACACATATACATATATATATATATATATATATATATATATATATATATATATACATGTACACACACACACACACACACACACACACACACACACACACACACACACACACACATATATATGTATATATATATATATATATATATATATATATAGATATATATACACACATATTGCTTCATTTTGTATTGAATTGTATATAACTCAATGTACATTACTGAAAACTTAAATTTGCTACTAGTTGAAATCAATCATTTCTCTGATTTTTTTTTTTAAATCAGACAAAACTGCTTTGACAAATCTGTTGACAACTAAGGTATGTTCAAGACAACATGCAGGGATGTCTTTAAAATTATTAGAACATGGAGGAAACAGATCTGAAGAACTGTTAATTTTTGAAGGTCTTCAGACTGCTTATTTGCATTATTTTTAAGTTATAAACTTAGGTGTCTCAATTATTTGTACAAAATAGTTAATCTCTGTTGCCACTGTAAATATGTTATATACCATACCTTTTACAATGAAATGGAATGATTCTATGGCAGATAATTATCTGTGACCTATTAACATTAACTACCTATTATAGACTGAAGTACATGTTCCGAATACATGCATGCTCATCAGTATGCAATAATTTGTAAAACATGTATTTTAAAATAACTAGTTTCATGATTATTCAAACATATTAAAGTAGATAAGCTATCTATAAGGTAATAAAAACATACACATTCAAAGTTGAACAATTACTAAACCTTGTGAAAGCTATATTGATCTAACAAAAGTATCTGTTTCTAAATAATTTGTGCATCACACGGCCAAATGGTTGCTAGTCTTCTATGCCTGTCTTACATCAATACATTTGTCTTGCTGAATTTGTTGTCATTGCCATACAAATTACACACAGCTGTTCTGTGTATACCTTGTATACCTTGAAAGAGGGTTCACTGTTTGAAACATTTTCATTAAAAATGGTACAAACTTTACACAAAGTAAGATTTCCATTATCCAGAAATCAATTGTTAAAACAATTTTTTGTGACAGCAGAGTTTATGTTTGTGGAACAAACTGCCATACTATATACTATATGCTATCCGGCTTGGGCTCTTCTGTGATGGATTGAATTGCTGTATAGGATTTAATAGCTTTATTGTAACAGTGATTCTCTTCACCAGCTAGAGCCCTGACAACTTATTCTGGTATCAGCTAAGAACTATAATATGTATTTTTCCATAATGGTTTCGAAGCAGGATAGGAAGATTATTCTATAGTTATACAGGATATTTATTTGCTTCATTCATACATATACCTTAAACACAGCTGTGACTGTGAAGGTTCAAAGTCGCAGAAAGAACAGCATTTCAGTTACTCACCTATGGGGTTAAATGCCTTTTATGTTTTTTTTTTTTTTTTTGAAGTTATTAAAGAAGGTTCTGATTCACAAGACACCCAAGAACTGAGATGTCTTAATGCTTGACGTCTTTAGTGGAGGTGATGCAGAAATGAAGCAAAAAACATTTAGTTGAGTTTTATAGAGAGACAACATTAATACTGTGGAAAGGAGGAACAGTTTGATTTATGTCACATTTTGGATGAAAGGTTTGATTTTTTTTTTGTTAGGGACCTTTAAGAAATATCTGTTGTGCCCAACCTAAAAGTGATTGCAGTGCACATCCATATAAATGATATATAGCAGCCAGGGGAGGGAGAAAGACTGAACTATAACTTTAGTCAAGTCTGAACCTTACATAAAAGGTGCACGCTAGACCAAAATATCTACACCTATGCCAAAGAGTAGCAACTAGATGCAGCAAACATCCTCTGAACCCAGTTATGTAAATGAGAAGGAAGTTATATAGCTAAAAAGTTTAACAATTGATTATAGTTTGTAGTATATAAGCTGAAACACTTTGTTGTTGTTAGCAAGTACATTCACACCACAGAAGTAAGATAACTTGGTATGTGTCACATGACTCAGAAGTCTTTTAGCTTAGACAAACATGCTACAACTACATTGAGTTTTTGTTTTAGATATAAATTTAATATTTTAAATATTTATCCAATCATAAGATCATTCTAAAGTAGTATCCTTGCCTTCACTAACACATCTGGGGACCCCTGCAGGCTAAAATCAGCAGCATGGGGAGACATTAAAAGTGAATTCACCTTCACAAGGAAATTATCCATCTGGTTAACTGGAAGATCAGTATCCACATAGTTTAACTACTGAAGGCCTAAATGTCCACCCATTCAGCTTCGTACTTGATCCTTTGTGCATCACAGAGGCAGTGAATGGATGGGAGGCCATAACTTGTCATCTTTGATATGTGGCAACAGTCTGCATACTAGAGGGAATTGATAGAATCATTAGTATTGGTTGACATGGCTAAGATCCACAATGGTTGCACAGATTATACACTTAGCATTTACCTATGAATCAATGAACCTGTAAAAGTAGAGACCCAGGGAGTATTAGGTGTTTGCAGTCATCTGCCTGTGCTGCCACCCTTTCATGTCTGTCCTTCTTATTCAAGATAACTTATTCGAATCTCCCTAATATGGTCTTCTTTAGCACCATCTCTTCTAGCATCAAGTGAGGAGCACTCTGCCTCCATTGTTTCCATTGTCTCTAATTATATCCCTTCCCATCCATTCTAGCAAACTTTCTCATGGCCTGCTTCTAGGCTCTTTCTATCAACCTGATGCTGCTTTCCTTGCTTGGTTTCTAGAGAAGGACATACAGAATTTAAGTCATAGCCCCTCCATTGTCCAGTACAGTAGGAGCATTACTTAGGTTTATAGGTTCAAAGCTATAAATTAGACATGTGGTCCAGATGACCACCAAAAGCCTAGACAGCATAAGACTGATACATTTAAAAGTATTAGCTGATCCAATCAAGGAAAGCCATACTAAATGTCCCCGGGTTGAAATAATGAACAGCAATCATTTCACTGAAATTTCTTTGAAAGAAGTTTAATGTATTATCTTGTTTTGCTTGATATGTAGAATACGCCTTCTCCTCAGGTAGGAGATACATTTGGTTAGCTATTTGTTATGTCAGCAGGTATATGCTGAGTAAGTAATAATGTCTGATGGGGTGGATGTTACTGCTGAAATAACAAACCATCATTGGTGTTGTGAGACTCAATGTCAAAGGCAGAGAGCATCTTTACCCCTGGAAGGTCAGATATTTCCTGTATAATCTCAACCCTGTAGGGTATTATTGCATTTAGATAATGAACTATCTATTAGATTTTCATATTTGTCTTTTTATTAGCATATACTTTTTATATATTTTTGATGTAAAATAGTTTGTTCACCTTGTATTTCAAAGTTGCTGTAGCATATGTAATTGTTGTTGAAGAAAGTACTTTACATCTAAGATATAAGTTATGTAAATATTTAATGTCTACACACACGCACGCATGCACGCACACATGCACATACACAGTCACACACACGTGCAGAGGAGACAGACATACGTATGTGATGGATATGCGCGCGCGCACACACACACACACACACACACACACACACACACACACACACACACGCGCGTGCGTGCACATGCACACGCACACACACACACACACACACACACACACACACACACACACACAAACACACACACAATGATAATAGCCACTTTCTTGACTGACTAAATGTCAGAAGTCTCACTGTGATCAAATGAGCAACCCCCATGTCTCTAAACTATCACAATTATTTTTCAGAACATCCTTGATTTTGCTTCATATATTGCTCTGTCCTCTGAAAATGTTTAATTTTCTGGGAAATCATTGTGGATAACAAATAATTTCATACTTAAGAAAATGCATGCTGATAAAAAACTCCTTGCTGTATGTATGTCAATTAGAGTTATATATATTAAGTGCTTTTCGGTCTCTGCCCCCGTTATTGTTGGATTTGTCCAGATTTACTGAGCAAAGAAGTTGCGAGATGTGCACTTTGTGACACTCTTTTCCTTTCTGTCTTCCTTCAGACATGCACATGTATACACACACGTAATTTCAGTATTTTTTTTTTTTTTTTTTTTGTATCTTTTTTTGCTACACTGTGATGCAAAAGCATAACAGCATATCCTTGTAACTGCTATTGCAGTTGCTTTTGCTGCTTGTTTTTTTCTATTTCCTTTTTTTTTACACTCACTAAACAACAAAGTTGAATTTATTGAGAGTAAAATAAATAGTTGCTATTTGTTTTTTTTTTCTCAGTCCACGTTTCAAAACAGCGTACTATGTTGCATTGAAGTGAGGGACTTTTTTTTTTGTTTTTTTACCAGTCAAAATGTGTACATTAATACTCTGCTAGAAAATATTAATTCTCCAACAGGGTATCAATGTACATTATGGCCACTATCTAATGAAAGATGAAGTCCTTAATGTGAGTGTGTAATACTGCTAGTCATGTGACGATGAAGAAAGTGAAGCAGGGCATGATCTTTCACAGTGTGGAAGGCTATTTATCGATCTTCACAAAGGAGCCTGTATGAAATGAAATATAGTGACGGGCCATCTATTCTATTTCTATCAGAACAGTTTAAGTAGCTTCCATCCAGTAACTTTCTTGGTTAGGAGTCTTTTAAGCTTTTCTAGTAGGGCAAGATGTTTGGAGATGTTCTTCACAAAATGGGCATTGTATTCATAGGCAGGTAAGATGTGGAATGTGTAGACAAGCATTATGATGTCCTTATTCCCTAAGGAAATATCATTGAAAAGTATTTATACCAGGTCATATGATTTCCTTACTATGATTGAAATATGGTGGTTAACAGAAAGGTGGTTGTTGTTGATGAAGGCACCAAGAACTGTGACGACTATATCAATATTAAGGGGTTGCCCTTTGTAAAGTATGACCTAGAGAATTATTGGGTTACCATGTAAAACCACACTACATTTTCTGATTTAAGCCTGTGATCAGTACAAAAAAAATTAGCATGGCCAAGTCTTGTTACAATAGGTGGGTATCCATTGGGGAGTGTATAATATCGACCATTTTATAGTCTTCAGCAAACATAGTCTAGCATAGTCCTTTAACTTCCACCCTGACAAAAGAAAAGACAACAAAGAGGAAGGAGGTCAGGACAGAGCCCCAAAGGACACCACTAGTAATATTATTTTGTTTGGGAAATATACCACTAACCTTTACTGTGTGAGTCTCCTGGCTATTTAGTAGACAATGTAGGAGATTGTATTGTTTTGGGTGAGCTTGTTACTCATATTTGCATGGGGGATTATAAAGAAGATCTTTCCCAGGTCCAAATAGGCAGAATAGTCAGAGTGTCTCATGTCCATGGCTTTAGTAACCTTTTGAAGAAGTTTAGAATATTGAGTAGAAGGATTCTGTTTTTAACAAAGGAAAATTGATTTAGATCAATGGACTGGAGGTTCCTTATGTCATTGCTAATTAATTCAGTTATGATACCTTCCATGGATCAATGGATGATACTAGTTCAACTTAAGGCACTGTGACTACCAGGATCTGTGGTTAAGCCACCCTTGTGTTGTGGTACCACTAGGGAAGTTCTCCAAACATCTTATACATAACCAGTGGAGAGGCCAAATTTGAACAGGTTCAGGTGAGAAAATCTATGATTGTCATTTACTAGAAGGCAGCTAGGTACATTTTCAAGACTGTGGAAGCCATATCCTTTATATTTGATTGTGTAGGTAGTACTTTTAATGGGCGGCCACAGTGGTGCAGTGTTAGCGTTGCCGCCTCACAGCAAAAGGTATACCGGTTTGATCCTCGGCTGGGGTGCCTTCTGTGCAGAGTCTGCATGTCCTCCCTGTAGTCGCGTGGGTTTCCTCCAGGTGCTTCGGTTTCCTCCCACATCCCAAAGACATGCTGTAGGTGGACTGGACACACTAAAGTGGCCCTAGGCATGAGTGCATGCATGTGTGTGCCTTCTGTGGAAGGTTGGGCATCGGGCAGGCAACTCAACACCATAAAACTACACTGCCAATCATGAGCGGATGGTGATCTGCTGTGGCAACCCCTAACCGGGAAAAGAAGAAGAAGAAGAAGAAGGTAGTACTTTAATCAGGAGAGATTCTGATGAGATGCATGGTATGGAAGAGTCATGTTGGGGGCAGTTAAGGATGAATAGGCAAGATGAAAATGGAATCGAATTTATTAACTAAAATATTGTCAAAGGCCTCACAGTCAGAATAGGTGGTACCAGTACTACTGAGTCTTATGTCTGAGCTTCTAGATATAGTTAAAGAAGGCTTTGTGGTAGTCTTTGTTGTAAATGGCAACTCTGAGTTTGAAGGTAGTCTAACACTTTTTAATGTAGTACTTCAGATTTTTGCCATCCTGTTTTAGATCTCGTTTATGTTGAGGGGGGATTTCTTGTATGACCCCAACAGTCTTTTCCTCTTATTACATAATTCTTAATACAAAAAATCCAACATAAGGTTTATTCCTGAATTTCCCATTATATTTCTAGGGTCTGTATCAGATGATCGAAAGCTTACAAGTCCGAAGATCACAACTTCGAACTGCAATCCTCAAAAGCTGACAACATCAAACGTACAAAAAAAACTAACTACCAAAAAAAAAAAAATGCTTTATGCCCCCCACACGTCCCCACTACTTAAATATACCAACTCCGAGATTGCACTATAGTGCAGTAAAGGGAAATCTTCCCTTCCTGCACTCTATGAAAATCTCCATTCTGCAGTTCGATGTTTTCAGTTTTCAGGATTTGAAATTCGTAGTTGTGAGCTTCGGACTTATCAGCCTTCAATGTTCTGATATAAGCACATATTTCTGGCATATAGGAATGGATGTCTTCTCACTTTTTAATTTCTCCAAGTCTTTTGTGTTTCTAATACCATGCCGGGAATGGACCCCATTTCTAAGTCAAAGTACAATTCAATTTCATGAAATTAGTATCGTTTCAATCTTTGATGTCAGCCAAAAATGCTCTTTGCAGCACCCGCGATGTGCCCAGTAATAACTCCTTCTGCAATTGGTATGGAGTTGCAAGTATCAGTAACATATCTTAGTACAATTGTAAATTCTTTTTTATAAGACCCTTTGCTCCTACTACTACTACTGGAACTGTACGGGTATCTTTCCATACTACATTCATTTCTGCCTGCAGATCCTGATATTTTATGACTTTGTGTCTCTGTATGTAAGACACTTTATTTGCTGGATGTAGCAATTTCAATAATCAATGCTACTTTTGTCTTCTTTTCATGGACTACTATATTTTATTTTCTCGCATATGTTTTTTGAACTGCTGGTAATGGGTGATCCCATGTGATATAAACTTCATAATTTTCTAGAATGCTCTGTGACTTATGTTTCCAGAGTTTTTCAGCCACTTCAATACCATGTTTGCACAATCCCCAATGCAACAGTCTTGCCACTTTATGATGCCTTTCAGTATACATCCCTTTTGCCATTAGTATATCACAACCAGCAACAAGATGTGTGACTGTTTCCAATTCTGTTTTACAAAACCTACTTTTGCCTGTTTCTTCCACATGTTCAATGGAATTTGTAAACCAACATGTACATAGTCCACTGTCTTGGGCCACCAATATTAGCCTTTCGTCTTTTGGTTTAAATTCATCTGTACTTAAGAATTCCTGCATTTGATCCTGATCAGCATGAGATTGTTTCAAGAGTTTTCAATAATTGCAAATATATTTATGCATTTTCCACATTTCTTGCCTTCTCATCTGATCCAGATGCAGATGTCCTATGTGATTGTTCAGATTACACTAGAAGACAGAAGTGTATACATCAGTTTCAGTAAGTGTTTTTATGGAGAGGGACAAAAATGAAGGAGGTTGGCCTTGGAATAGTTCCAAAGTGAAGCAGAGTTAATGGGAGGACTGAGACTAGTTGTAAGGGAGAAGATAGCGGCATGGTGGTTGAATTTTACCAGGGTGGAGATACTTGGAGGTGTGCAGATATGATAAATTTTACTAATTATGGCACCAAGAAGATTTGCATCTCTAGTGGGGGGGGGGCAATTTGGTCTAGGGGAATGGCATTTGCAAAATCTAAGAAGCATTATGAGTATCTGCTATTAGCTATCTATGTTTGCTAGTTGATTGATGGATAGTTAAAGGCACGTAAAAGCAGTACATTGGACTTAATAGGTGTATAATATCAACCATTTTACAGTCTTCAGCAAACATAGTCTAGAATAGCCCTTTGACTTCCACCCTGACAATAGAAAAGACAACAAAGAGGAAGGAGGTCAGGACAGAGCCCTGAAGGGCACCACTAGTAATATTCTTTTCTTTGGGAAATATACCTCTAACCTTTACTGTGTGAGTCTCCTGGCTATTTAGAAGCCAATGTAGGAGATTGCATTGAGTTGGGTGAGCTTGTTACTTATATTTACAGGGGGAATTATAATGAAGGTCTTTCCAAGGTCCAGATAGGCAGTATGGTCAGAGTGTCTCATGTCCATGGCTTTAATAACCTTTTGAAGAAGTTTAGAATATTGAGTAGACAGACTCTGCTTTTAACAAAGCAAAATTGATTTGAATTAATGGACTGGAGGTTCCTCATGTCATTGCTATTAAATTCAGCTGTGATACCTTCCATGGATCAATGGATGATACTAGTTCAACTTAAGGCTCTGTGACTACCAGGATCTGTGGTTAAGCCACCCTTGTGTTGTGGTACCACTAAGGCAGTTCTCCAAACATCTTGTACATAACCAGTGGAGAGACTAAATTTGAACAGGTTCAGATGAGAAAATCTATGATTGTCACTTACTAGAAGGCAGCCAGGTACATTTTCTAGACTGTGGAAGCCATATCCTTTATATTTGATAGTGTAGGTAGTACTTTAATCAGGAGAGGTTTTGATGAGATGCATGTTATGGAAGAGTCATGTTGGCGGCATTGAAGGATGAAAAGGCGAGATGAAAATGGAATCACATTTATTAACTAAAATATTGTAAAATGCCTCACAGTCAAAATAGGTGGTACCTGTACTACTTAGTCGGGTTCCTATCAGCATTTTGAATGTTAAAAACTCAGAATTTAATTTAATCGAACTGAAATGTTCAAAATCTCAGAAGAGCGAACTGACAGAACATTGATTACTTTCCCAGGGAAAGAAATCGGTGGGCCATCATCGCAGTTTGCTATTTCCTCCACTGTGGTGTGGTCCAGAGTTGGTATATTTAAGTAGGGGGATATGGGGGGTGAAGCCCCCCACTTCTGTCAGTGTTTAAAGTATTGAATTTTTTTTTTTGCACGGAACACCGATTTCTTTCTCTGGGAAAGAAATCGATGTTCCGTCAGTTTGCTCTTCTGAGATTTCGAACATTTCAGTTCGATTAAATTGCATTTGGCATTTTCAGCATTCGATATGCTGATATAGACCCACTGAGTCTTATGTCTGAGTTTCTAGATATAAAGAAGGCTTTGTGATAGTCTTTGTTGTAAATGACAACTATGAGTTTGAAGGTAGACTTCTTCTTCTTCTTTCGGCTTTTCCCGGTTAGGGGTCGCCACAGCGGAATCACCTTGTCCGCACATTGAATGGCAGTGGAGTTTTACGGTGTCGAGTTGCCAGCCCGGCGCCCAACCTTCCACAGAAGGCACACTCACACTCACACCTAGGGCCAATTTAGAGTGTCCAATCCACCTGCAGCATGTCTTTTGGGATGTGGGAGGAAACCGGAGCACCCGGAGGAAACCCACGCGACCACAGGGAGGACATGCAGACTCCGCACAGAAGGCACCCCAGCTGAGGATCGAACCGGAGAACCTCTTGCTGTGAGGCAGCAATGCTAACCACTGCACCACCGTGGCCGCCCTATGAGTTTGAAGGTAGACTAACACTTTTTAATGTAATACTTGAGATTTTTGCCTTCCTGTTTTAGATCTCGTTTGTGTTGAAGGGTGATTTCTTGTATGACCCCAACAGTCTTTTCCTCTTATTACATAATTCTTTATATAAAAAATGCTGAATTTCCCATTGTATTTCTGTCATATAGGAACGGATGTCTTCTCACTTTTTAATTTCTCCAAGTTTTTTGTGTTTCTAATACCATGCCGGGAATGGACTCCATTTCTAAGTCAAAGTACAATTAAATTTCATGAAATTAGTATCATTTTAATCTTTGATGTCAGCCAAAAGTGCTCTTTGCAGCAACCGCAGTGTGCCCAGTAATGACTCCTTCTGCAATTCGTATGGAGTTGCATGTATCAGTAACATATCTAAGTACAATTGTAAATTATTTTTTATAAGACCATTTGCTCCTACTACTACTGGAACTGTATGGGTATCTTTCCATACTACATTCATTTCTGCCTGCAGATCCTGGTATTTTATGACTTTGTGTCTCTGTACGTAAGACACTTTATTTGCAGGATGTAGCAGTTTCAATAATCAATGCTACTTTTGTCTTCTTTTCATGGACTACTATATTTTATTTTCTCGCATCTGTTTTTTGAACTGCTGGTAATGGGTGATCCCATGTGATATAAACTTCATCATTTTCTAGAATGCTCTGTGGCTTATGTTTCCAGAGTTTTTCAACCACTTCAATACCATGTTTGCACAATCCCCAATGCAACAGTCTTGCCACTTTATGATGCCTTTCAGTATACATTCCTTTTGCCATTAGTATATCACAACCAGCAACAAGATGTGTGACTGTTACCAATTCTGTTTTACGAAACCTACTTTTGCCTGTTTCTTCCACATGTTCAATGGAATTTGTGAACCAGCATGTACATAGTCCACTGTCTTGGGCCACCAATATTAGCCTTTCGTCTTTTGGTTTAAATTCATCTGTACTTAAGAATTCCTGCATTTGATCCTGATCAGCATGAGATTGTTTCAAGAGTTTTCAATAATTGCAAATATATTTATGCATTTTCCACATTTCTTGCCTTCTCATCTGATCCAGATGCAGATGTCCTATGCGATTGTTCAGATTACACTAGAAGACAGAAGTGTATACATCAGTTTCAGTAAGTGTTTTTATGGAGAGGGACAAAAAGGAAGGAGGTTGGCTTTGGAATAGTTCCAAAGTGAAGCAGAGTTAATGGGAGGACTGAGACTAGTTGTAAGGGAGAAGATAGCGGCATGGTGGTTGAATTTTACCAGGGTGGAGATACTTGGAGGTGTGCAGATATGATAAATTTTACTAATTATGGCACCAAGAAGATTTGCATCTCTAGTGGGGGGGGGGGCAATTTGGTCTAGGGGAATGGCATTTGCAAAATCTAAGAAGCATTATGAGTATCTGATATTAGCTATCTATGTTTGCTAGTTGATTGATGGATAGTTAAAGGCACGTAAAAGCAGTACATTGGACTTAATAGGTGTATAATATCAACCATTTTACAGTCTTCAGCAAACATAGTCTAGAATAGCCCTTTGACTTCCACCCTGACAACAGAAAAGACAACAAAGAGGAAGGAGGTCAGGACAGAGCCCTGAAGGGCACCACTAGTAATATTCTTTTGTTTGGGAAATATACCTCTAACCTTTACTGTGTGAGTCTCCCGGCTATTTAGTAGACAATGTAGGAGATTGCATTGAGTTGGGTGAGCTTGCTACTTATATTTACAGGGGGAATTATAATGAAGGTCTTTCCCAGGTCCAGATAGGCAGTATGGTCAGAGTGTCTCATGTCCATGGCTTTAGTAACCTTTTGAAGAAGTTTAGAATATTGAGTAGACAGACTCTACTTTTAACAAAGCAAAATTGATTTGAATTAATGGACTGGAGGTTCCTTATGTCATTGCTAATAAATTCAGCTGTGATACCTTCCATTGATTAATGGGTGATTCTAGTTCAACTTAAGGCTCTGTGACTACCAGGATCTGTGGTTAAGCCACCCTTGTGTTGTAGTACCACTAAGGCAGTTTTCCAAACATCTTGTACATAACCAGTGGAGAGACTAAATTTGAACAAGTTCAGATGAGAAAATCTATGATTGTCACTTACTAGAAGGCAGCCAGGCACATTTTCTAGACTGTGGAAGCCATATCCTTTATATTTGATAGTGTAGGTAGTACTTTAATCAGGAGAGGTTTTGATGAGATGCATGTTATGGAAGAGTCATGTTGGCGGCATTGAAGGATGAAAAGGCGAGATGAAAATTGAATCAAATTTATTAACTAAAATATTGTAAAATGTCTCACAGTCAAAATAGGTGGTACCTGTACTACTTAGTTGGGTTCCTATCAGCATTTCGAATGTTAAAAACTCAGAATTTAATTTAATCAAACTGAAATGTTCAAAATCTCAGAAGAGCGAACTGACGGAACATTGATTTCTTTCCCAGGGAAAGAAATCGGTGGGCCATCATCGCAGTTTGCTATTTCCTCCACTGTGGTGTGGTCCAGAGTTGGTATATTTAAGTAGGGGGATATGGGGGGTGAAGCCCCCCACTTCTGTCAGTGTTTAAAGTATTGAAAATTTTTTTTTTGCACGGAACACCGATTTCTTTCTCTGGGAAAGAAATCGATGTTCCGTCAGTTTGCTCTTCTGAGATTTTGAACATATCAGTTCGATTAAATTGCATTCAGCATTTTCAGCATTCGATATGCTGATATAGACCCACTGAGTCTTATGTCTGAGTTTCTAGATATAGTTAAAGAAGGCTTTGTGATAGTCTTTGTTGTAAATGACAACTATGAGTTTGAAGGTAGACTAACACTTTTTAATGTAGTACTTGAGATTTTTGCCTTCCTGTTTTAGATCTCGTTTGTGTTGAAGGGTGATTTCTTGTATGACCCCAACAGTCTTTTCCTCTTATTACATAATTCTTTATATAAAAAATCCAACATAAGGTTTATTGCTGAATTTCCCATTGTATTTCTGGCATATAGGAACGGATGTCTTCTCACTTTTTAATTTCTCCAAGTTTTTTGTGTTTCTAATACCTAGACCCCATTTCTAAGTCAAAATACAATTAAATTTCATGAAATTAGTATCATTTTAATCTTTGATGTCAGCCAAAAGTGCTCTTTGCAGCAACTGCAATGTGCCCAGTAATGACTCCTTCTGCAATTCGTATGGAGTTGCATGTATCAGTAACATATCTAAGTACAATTGTAAATTCTTTTTTATAAGACCCTTTGCCCCTACTACTACTACTGGAACTGTATGGGTATCTTTCCATACTACGTTCATTTCTGCCTGCAGATCCTGGTATTTTATGACTTTGTGTCTCTGTACGTAAGACACTTTATTTGCTGGATGTAGCAGTTTCAATAATCAATGCTACTTTTGTCTTCTTTTCATGGTCTACTATATTTTATTTTCTTGCATCTGTTTTTTGAACTGCTGGTAATAGGTGATCCCATGTGACATAAACTTCATCATTTTCTAGAATGCTCTTTGGCTTATGTTTCCAGAGTTTTTCAGCCACTTAAATACCATGTTTGCACAATCCCCAATGCAACAGTCTTGCCGCTTTATGATGCCTTTCAGTATACATTCTTTGCCATTAGTATATCACAACCAGCAACAAGATGTGTGACTGTTTCCAATTCTGTTTTTCAAAACCTACTTTTGCCTGTTTCTTCCACATGCTCAATGGAATTTGAAAACCAATGTGTACATAGTCCAATGTCTTGGGCCACCAATATTAGCCTTTCGTCTTTTGGTTTAAATTCATCTTTCCTTAAGAATTCCTGCATTTGATCCTGATCAGCATGAGATTGTTTTAAGAGTTTTCAATAATTGCAAATATATTTATGCATTTTCCACATTTCTTGCCTTCTCATCTGATCCAGATGCAGATGTCCTATGTGATTGTTCAGATTACACTAGAAGACAGAAGTGTATACATCAGTTTCAGTAAGTGTTTTTATGGAGAGGGACAAAAATGAAGGAGGTTGGCCTTGGAATAGTTCCAAAGTGAAGCAGAGTTAATGGGAGGACTGAGACTAGTTGTAAGGGAGAAGATAGCGGCATGGTGGTTGAATTTTACCAGGGTGGAGATACTTGGAGGTGTGCAGATATGATAAATTTTACTAATTATGGCACCAAGAAGATTTGCATCTCTAGTGGGGAGGAGGGCAATTTGGTCTAGAGAAATGGCATTTGCAAAATCTAAGAAGCATTATGAGTATCTGCTATTAGTTATCTATGTTTGCTAGTTGATTGATGGATAGTTAAAGGCATGTAAACGCAGTGCATTGGACTTAATTGGTATGTTTTCCAGTTAACTAAGGTGTATATCATAACTGGTAGATTACATGCAGAGGGACCTATAATTCACATGAATGTGTTATCTTCATTTACGGAGACCAAATCTGCAGAAGTTCTTGGCTGGTATCATAAAGGATCTTGATGAGATGATGGGGTTATGTAAAAATATGGAGGTACCCTCACTGTTCCACTTAGATCTGAATGAATGATGGGCACTGAACCCATGTACGGAAGGAGTGCTATCAATACACTGAAACATGTTTGGGTTACTACGCAGATGTGAATGTATTATTCAAGGTTCAGTAAGGTTACAAGCTCGGATTTTATTTTTGTATTTAAACTCCTAGGATTACTCAGTGCCACATTGATGTAGACAAAACTGGAATTTGCTAAATTGTTATGTCTAGGAGATGGAAATTTTTAAAAAATGGCAATATGCGGCTGCAAAAGATTTATCCACTGTGCAATGTCATGAAGGGAGAGATGCAGGCCATCCATGGCATGTCAACCATCAGCTGCCATACTGACAAACAGAGGATCACCCATGAATAATGTAAGTTCATTTTCCAATTGTTAAAAAAAACTATTACTTTGTCTCTATATAATGTTTGATGATGACAGAATACTGCTTAAGACTTCCTGTTTTATCTGCCTCAGGCATATGCATAGAGATACCCATCCAGAGGTGCCGGAAGCTGTTGAATACTGGGGGGGGGGGTGGAGGGTGACAGGGGCACTTAGTGATCTAAAAAGGGCATTTTTTAAAAACTATTACTGCAGCATAGGTTCACTTGGAGGACCTTTTAAGCGTAGCCAATTTTCATTTTGATGTTTGAATTAACATTTCTTGATTGGTCTTACCTATCCCTCGGCTGATAATTGTATTTTAGCCCTAGTGAGAATAAATGTGATCACACTATAGATAATTTGAGTGGACCCATGTAAGGAACACAGCATTTAGGAACTGCCTCTGTCCATTAGTGTCATGAGGGGCAATCCAGGAGTACATTTTCTATTACCCATCTTTAGATCCAAGTTGCATTTGAATATAGACAGGGATGAGGTTTGTTTTACTTGTGAGATGGTGGCATAATGGTTAAGGTGTTTACCTTACAAACACAAGGGTCATGGTTTGATTCTCACATGGGGTAACTGGCAAGGCTTAAAATGGCTCATAAGGGCAGTTAGCCTAGTACTAACCTATGAAATTTAATGGATAGTCTGTTTTGGATATATATCCTTCTTACCATAACATTCAGTTTAGATACCTGGACTCAGTATTTCTGATGCCATTTGACTTGCTGATGTTCAGTAGCTCCATTTGCATTAGGTTGGAGGATGCATTGTATGCCAGACATTTCACCTCTAAGCACTCTGTAGGATACTGAGTATAGTGATAAATCTTTGAGGTGGCCCATGCAAGACCTATTGTTTAGGACTTGTATCCTTTTAGTAAGGTATCTCTGTGGGTATTCCAATTGTTGCATAGGTCTGGACAGGTACATGCAAAAGTGGGCATTATACAACATGATTGACCTAATGAGGGCTTTGTAAAGGTGGACAATAACATCTCTAGATTTAATCAAAATCAATTTGTTTATAAGCTGTGCAATATAGAAAGAATTTCTTATAACTCTGGGCACATGTTGTCCAAAAGTTATGTCACTGTACACACAAGCTCCAAAATGCCAAGACTGGGTCAGTTCTTAGGGGGCATTGTCAATTTGGCACTTCCCTGGAGTAGATGAACTTCCAAAGGATACAATAATGTATTTCTTGGAGTTTAATTTAAATTCATGATTCTGGCACCAGTTATTGTTTGGGGGAAACCTTCCTGTATGATAGTTAAGTCATTTGTGGATTCAATATCGGCTCATGGCTTGCAGTCATCTCAAACTTAGCAGGCTAAAGCCCTTTGGTATTTCCCTTTACTTTTGAGATGTATATGCCAAACAGAAAAAGTCTCAGCACTGAACCCTGGGGGACTCCACTGGTGATTGGTCTCTTCCCTTATCTTGATCTCCTGCATCCTGTGAGCAAGCATACATGTATACGTTCTTTGATTCATAGGTTCATAGGTTCATAGGTAGTACTACGCTATTGACTCTAGGGCCTATACAAGCCTAGCCAAAAGGTACCCTGGCTTTCGCCACCCAAGAAAATTATTTTCCTGTGCCCCTGTCAAGCAGAGCCACAGAAGTGATCCCTGGGGTGAATTTCCTATTACCCATCCAATCATCAAGATTTTTCTTGAGTGCTAATGAGGAGCTCTGTTTGACATAGATAGGTAGTCTGTTCCAGAGAATTGGAAGTCTCTGGGACAGGAATCTATCCCTCCAGCATGTTCTGTTTATTGTGGTGACATGGTTTAGGTCCCTAGAGTGTGTAGCTCAGAGGGATTTCTTTAAGTGGAGCATATCCAACAGCTCTGGGTTTGACATAGCTTTGTATGTTAGGCAGAGATCGCCTCTGAGTAGGCGATATGTGATGGAGTAAAGCTGGAGATTTTATAGACAGTCTGCGTAAGGCATCTGTTTGAGGTAAGTAATCTTCTTTGTGAGGTATTTCTGCAGCCTTTCCAGTTGTTTATATGTCTTGTGAGGTACATACCAAAAGGGGCATTGTACTCTATAATTGGTCTAACGAGTGATGAGTAGAGGGAAACAATGATCTCTTTTTTTCTGGATGAGAAACCTTCTTTGATGAGGTGTGCCACATAGAAGGATTTCCTGACCACTGTGGCGATGTGATTATCAAAGGAGAGACTACTGTCCACCTGTGTCCCAAGGTCTTTTATCACACTTTCGGTGTTAAGTAGACTACTGCCTATGTGGTAGTTCATGGGTACAGAGTTTTTACCAAAGGGGATGACAATGCACTTTTTGGCATTGAGCTTGAGACCATGGCTTTGACACCAGGCATCTCTCTCAGTGAGGCCTTTTTGTAGGGTGTCCACATCATTAGGAGTTTCTATTATGGCTCCTAGTTTGCAGTCATCTGTAAACTTAGTTAGCCAAAGACCTTCTGCGTTAGCCTGCACTTCAAAAAAGTGGATACCAAACAGGAGAGGACCCAGGACTAAACTCTGTGGTACTCCACTTGTCACTGGTCTGAAGTCTGATTTGGAGTCTGCTACTTTCACAGTGTGGGTTCTGTCAGTAAGCCAGTTGGCAACCCATATTGTGACATAGGGATTTATACCTAGTTTAGTGAGTTTATCTATAATTCCAGAGTGGAGGGTGGTGTCAAATGCCTTGGCGAGATCTAGATAGGCTGTGTGAACCACCTTACCCTCATCTATGGCTTTGGTGACTGCTTCAAAGAAGTCTATCAGGTTTAGGAGACATGATCTGCCTTTTACAAACACGAACTGTGTGGGGTCCAGAGTTTGGAGATCTCCAATATTTTTGTTTATGAGTTCCATGATGATATGTTCCATGGCCTTGCAGACCAGGCTCATCAGACTAATGGGGTGGTTGTACCCCCGGTCTGTCATGGCTCCCCCTTTGTGGAGTGGGATAACTGTCACGGTGCACCATTCAATGGGCACAAAGCATGAGATGAGGCTATGATTGAATATGGTACTTAGGTGGGGTGCCAGTACATTCTGTAGTTCATGTAGAAGGCAGCCTGGGATGTTGTCAGGTCCCATGGATGCTGTATTTTAGGCTTTGGAGAGTGAGGTTTTTACCTGTGCCGCCATTATTACAGTAACTTTGCATTCTTCCAGTATGGAGATGGGCCCTTTAGGGGTTGAGGGGGTGGCGGTAAAGTTAGCACTGAACCTATCTGCCAGGATGTTGGCAATATCAGTTGGTTCTATATATTTAGTGTCATTGTGCTGCAACTCAGAGCAGATCTGACTGTTGCCATTGAGATTATTGACAGCTATAGAATGCTTTGTGGCTGTCTTTAGAATCAGTGGTAATTTTGTTTTCATAACTAGCTTTAGAGGATTTTATGAGGGATCTCAGCTTCTTACTGAGGATGACCAGGGAGTTCCTCCAGTCATGGGATTTTACTCTTTTTTGCAACAGTTTCTTTATTCTGTTGTAGAGTTTGGTTATGGCAGAAGACCACCAGATTGGCTTCCTTTTTTTGGAGGATAACATTGTGGTTCTGTTAGGGATAGCATGATCCATGCACTCTTATATGTGCTTATAAAGTGCATTTGTGTAGGAGTCAGCAGTTGTACCTCTATTGTCCATCTGCATGGGTGTCGTGAAGTTTGCCACTTCTGTCTTAAGAAGCGTGAAGTTGGCTTTGGAGAAATGTTTTACTGTTGTTTTCCTAATGGGGAGTGGAAACAGGATTTGGTTGTCTAGGGTGATTAGCTTGTGGTCTGATGTGACCAATGAGGAACTGACCTCTGGTGTGGAACACTGGTCGGCCATGTTGGTGATGACCAGGTCTAGGATATTGCTGCCCCTGGTGGGGGTGTGGATAAGTTGATCCAAGGCGTTGGACTTGATGAATTCCAGAATACATTGAGCAAAAGAGTTTGTACATGAGTAGTTTTCCCAGTTAATGGTGGGGTAGTTGAAATCACCCATTATTAGGGTATTGGGTGTACCCCAATATTTTCCAATGTATCAAGAAAAGAGGAGTTGGAATCCTGGGGCATGGTGGGGGGTCTGTAGTAAGCTACAATCTGGATTGTGGTCTTGCCCAGAGTTAGTTGAACTTGGATAATCTCGGATGCATGAACAAAAACCAATGAACTGTATAAAAAAATAGCCCAGTAGCACAAACACAAGAGCGGACAACTGACCGTGAATTCCACTGTTTATTTGAACGAAAGAATGGTAAGCGCTTTCGGCTGTGTTACTCCAGCCTTCATCAGACAAAGTTAAAATGCTGGTTGTGCTAATTTTATAATGCTACCAATACAACAATTATCCAATAAATCAATTCATTATTTAAATACTGATTAAATCAAGTACTGATATAATATATATAAAAACACATAAATACTTCCTTTTTACATAAAGAATATATATAGAAAATATAAAAATGTATATATGTATATATTTTTGATATCAATATACAACATGAACTGATATAATGATTTTTAATTTAATTTATTTTTCTACCCTTACGTAATGTGAATATGAATATAATAATAATAATATCAAAAAATGAATAAATAGATAATATATATGCATTTGAAAACATATTATGAATATTTCTTTTAAAAATACATATAATACAAGCATACATTTTAAAATTCTTTTTAATAAAAATATTAAATAAAAAATACCATCGTAAGTATATAATGAATAATATATATCCAGGTCTAGGATATTGCTGCCCCTGGTGGGGGTGTGGATAAGTTGATCCAAGGCGTTGGAATTGATGAATTCCAGAAAACATTGAGCAAAAGAGTTTGTACATGAGTAGTTTTCCCAGTTAATGGTGGGGTAGTTGAAATCACCCATTATTAGGGTATTGGGTGTACCCCAATATTTTCCAATGTATCAAGAAAAGAGGAGTTGGAATCCTGGGGCATGGTGGGGGGTCTGTAGTAAGCTACAATCTGGATTGTGGTCTTGCCCAGAGTTAGTTGAACTTGGATAATCTCGGATGCATTATGCTGAGCAACTAGCTTGGAGGTGTGGATATTCTTAATGAATATGGACATGCCTCCACCTTTAGTGTTTCAGTCTGGGTTAGGTGGCTGAAAGGTGTGGTATGAATTATAGCCTGGTAATGCAGGGGTGCTCTCTGGAGCTTTGAACCAGGTCTCTGTCACTGCACAGATGTCGATGTTCTCCATTTTAAGGAGTGCCTTGAGTGAGTGCATTTTGAGGTTTAGACTTCTAGCATTGACTAGCATTACCCTCAGATTTTGCTTGCTTGTACCTGTTAGCATGGTGAATTTGTCATTTGAACATTGCCTAAAAAAGGCACTATAGGGGTGGCAAGAGCCTTTGCTAGTATCCAGAATCCCAAGGGTGACAGGTGCAGGCCATCTCTGGCAAAGCATCGTGGTCTGTCGATCATGTCATCCCAGGCAGACAGATACTGGATTCCCTTAGAGTGACACCAGAAGTTTAGCCAATTGTTGAAGTCAGTCATTTTATCCTTGTACTGTGTTATCATTCTGGGTGATGGCAGGATGCTACTCAGGGCTAGGGTCATACCTGCCTGGGCTACAAGATCAGAGAGCTCCTCCATGTCTCTTTTCATGTAGTCCATTGAGGTACTTCTCAGGTCATTCACACCAGCATGGTCAATGACAGAGTCATATTTGTACTTGTTGTGGAGTGACCTGAGTGCATGCATTATGTTGCAAATCCTGGCACCCGACAGGCAGCTGACAGTAACTTTATCCTTGTTTAGCCAGGTGAGTGGAATATTAGTGTGCCTGACTATAGAGTCACCTATGACTAGAGTGTTGGGTACATTATGCCTTATGGGCTGTAGTTGAGTGGCACACTGAGTATGTGGGCTATGTGTCATTTGGGTTGTGTTGGGGGGGGTGGAGGTTGCTTGCATTTCTGCTTTGGAGGTCTTGGTTGTTTGGGCAGATTTTTATTCAGAGCCTCTGCAAATGTAGGTGTGTGTTTTGTGCTTCTGTGTGTGTGTTTTGGTGGTGTAGGTTTTGAGGGACTATGTGATGAGTGTGGTGTGGTGCAAGTGTTTACCTTCTCCTCTTGACTGTCTAGTCCAGTCTTTGTTGAAGAGAGTTTTGCTTACAGTTTGGCTATATAAGTGCATCTCTCACAGGTCATAGTGTTGGGTGGTAGGAGGAGAGGGTTGTCTGTGTACATGAGGTAATTGCTGCATTGCCCCAAGATGCCCAGATTCATTAGGTAGACAGGAGAAAACACCGGGAGCTGACCTTTAGACATGCCTGGATAGGTGCTTATTTATTAAGTACTAAAAACTGTTGTCCTCTAGACAAGTGAGGAAAGTTGAGTGCTGTAATAATTTATAGTTTATTTAGTGCTTATGAGTTCTGATCAAGTGCTGAGCTCAAAGAAACAGATTTGAGTGCTAAAACTAAAAAGCTGGCTAGTTGCAAGAGAAAATTTGAAGAGCATACTTTATGGTGCCAGGAATAGTTTAACCCTAGTTAAGAGGGAGGGGGGCTCAGGAGCTTGCAAACAGTCCTGGATACAGCAAATCTGTATCTGGACTAGACTTGTTACAGGAAAGGGGGGGAGCAAGCTTAGAATTATTTTCAGTAAAGTGGAAATGGAGAAAGCTGGAACAGAAGTTAATTCAATGTTAAGAATCTGAGTGGGTTGGCCTTCACAAATGTTTTCTATTAGATTGAATGAACTAATGACACTAGACTGGGAGGAGTGTCACAGATCAAATATACAGTATGGGAAGGCAACTGCAAAGCCACCAAGTATAAGATCACCACAACACTAGGGAGGGTGGGTAGGAAACAGTTTCTAGCTGTAGCCACTAAATGAAAGTTTTAAACAGATCAAGGAGCAAGCAGACTCTAAAGAATGCTTTTAACTGCAAACAGACTAGACTAGAACACAGAAACCTCAAAAAATCAAAAATGCACAAAAAAGCTTGGATAGAGCACTCACAAACAGAAAATACAACTCTCATTATGAAAAATCAGTTTACCATTAAGTAATTCAGTAAACATGCAATTAGAGTAATGAAACAATATCTAGCAATAAAAAATACAGTTAAAACAGTATAAAACAGTACATAAATGCAATGAAACAATAAAAAAAATCTTTATAACCATGCAAAATGTAGTAGATTAACTGTATAACACACGTATAAGCATTTCAGACTTGCAATTCAGTGAAATAAGTGTAGGAAATAACTTATCCTGCTCTTGGAATCAAGGAATTTCTGCTTAGTTTCAGTAATGAAATACCATTCACAGCCTGATACATAAAAGCACAACCTTTTCCAGACACAGGGTTTATATACCAATAAGGATGGAAGAGTTAGAAGATCAAATTACTACTCAGTCCTATTAGCCCCTGCCGTTACCCAACCACTCATACTACAAAAGGTCAGGAGACCCTGTTACTCTCAATAATAATGAAGACAGACTATCAGCAGAAAATGCTACCAGAAACACAGGAAACTCAAACAAAACTACCAGGCCTAGATTATGCCACCTGTGCAGAACACAGAAACCTCACTTTAAATGCATAGAAAGAACACTCACAAAGAGAAAATACAAGTTTCAGTATGAAAAAGCAGTTTACAATTTAATAATTAAATAAAAATGCAATTATAGTAATGCGCACTATGACAGGTCCTAGCTGTAGCAAATAAATGAAAGTTTTAAACAGATCAAGGAGCAAGCAGACTCTAGAGAATGCTTTTAACTGCAAACAGACTAGACCTGAACACAGAAACCCCCCAAAAAAATCAAAATTGCATAGAAAAGCTTGGATAGAGCACTCACAAACAGAAAATACAACTCTCAGTATGAAAAAGCAGTGTACAGTTAAGTAATTCAGTAAACATGCAATTATAGTAATGAAACAGTATCTAGCAATGAAAAATACAGTTAAACAGTATAAAACAGTACACAAATGCAGTGAAACAATAAAAAAGCTTTATAACAGTGCAGAATGTAGTAGATTAACTGTGTAGCACAATTATAAGTGTTTCAGAAGTGCAGTTCAGTGAAATAAGTGCAAGAAATAATTTATTCTACTTTTGGAATCTTAAGGAATTTCTGCTTAGTTTCAGTAATGAAATATCATCCACATTTGCATTAAATTATATTCCTTATATAATACAGCACCACTTGTTAGAATGTGTTTTAAATTTGTAGTTTGGAACAGTCTTTTAGTAATCAATGAAACAAAATGTATAAACCAATAATGACAAAACTACCCATTTCAGAAAATGTCAACCATAAAAGGTCACTCAAACTTCTGTCATTACAAAACACCAATATCAGTAAATATACAAAATCTCTGCAGAAATAAGTCATCTAAATAATTCTACATTAAAGGGATCTGTAACTAATGAAGAGGTTGCTGCTAGCAAACAACTGTATATGTCATTGTTTCATCTACAGATTAAGTGCCTGTTGCCCTTGAAGAATAAATTCCCTATGCTACATTAGAAAAATGATAAGCTAGTAGTTTTGCAATGGGGAATGGGTGGCAAACTGATAACGGGTTCACAGTTACTAGGTAACTCCTCCAAAGGAGAGCATCCATACGACTGCAGCATCCACTCCCATTAAAGTACAACACAGTGCAGTATCAGTGATCCATCTATATACTGTGGGAGTAGAACCCACAGCCTTCTGCTTCAAAAACAAGTATATTACCTGTTGTGCTACTAACAATGCAAATGATTTAGCATCAGTAGCACTAAACTTCTCTTTCCCTGAAGCTTTCAGCTCCTTGTAAAATCCACTTGACGATCAACTAAATCTCTTAACTTAGCAGCACAAAAAATCTGGAAAAAGCCAAAATTTATTTGGGGGGAGGCAAAGGCCCAAAACCAGGGACACATTTTAAATATTGCTTGTATAATCTTAGAAAGTTGTTAAAATAAAGTGTTTTATGTTACCATGTGTTTCCTGAAAGATAGGAAGACTAAAACTTAAAGAGCTATCATTATTTAGTGAATTCAGTTCTCACTGATTTGCCAGAAAAACATAAATTTTAAGAGGAACAGACCAAATGTATGGGCCAACTATTCTGTGAAAATCTGGGCAGTAAAGAGCTGTGGACTCAACAAATAAAAGAATAAAACTTTCCTTACTGGCATGACTCTGGCTCTGGCAGCACCAACAGAACAGCAGCAGCATAACTCCTGTAACACAGAGCAATAAGAGAACAAGAACAGTTAGTTTAGTTAGTTTAACTTCCGCGTGCAAATCCACATTAGCCTGAAAACTCCACTTCATTAATTTTTCCCGATAGGTCTTGCCATTGTAAAAGTGGGGTGTCCCCCTCCCCCTGGCTCTATGGTTCAGGCACCCATGTATCCATCATGTCTCTCTACATCTCCCCCAGGGTGGAGTGTGTAAGATTATGCACTCCTGCATGGGCAACCACAAGCTTTTCTGCTGCTCTTGGAGAAACTCAGTTGCATACTGAGCATTGCTGCCTTATTGAACAACCATAGCTTACATAAAGTATAGGTCTCTCTTGTAGTCTTGGCACTTTCAGCATAGTACTGTCAAATTAACCAATTCCCTTTCCTGATAAAATAAACAGTAAGAGCCTGTTATCATGGAAAGGCAGTTTCCTATCATCTCTCTGGCAAGCCTGAGAGACATAGGCATCTCAGGCAATGTAGCAATTGTCTTATGTATACTGAAAACCACTTACTTCCGGAACAAACAAACAAATACTTTATGTAAGAGACATAGTTACACCATGAAACTGGAGGCAAGACTCTTATACAAGGACAAAATGAATAACAAACAGGTTGTCAGCACATGCATGCTTCTCACACTAAATAAGGGCCCAACACATAAACCCACATATATTGAGGTACTCACTAGTAACTTACCAAAAGATCAGAGGCCTCCCAAACAGAAACCACTTACATACATAACAATGCAAAAAACAACCAAAACACATAATAACACACACACCAATAAAACACCCACAAAATAAGCCCATAAGGTGTAACACCACAAAACCTAATATAGTGGTCACAGTTGACTCCACTGTGATACACATGGATGTTCCTCTTAACAGGGTGACTAAGAAGCAGGTTAATGTTAGCTGCCTGTGAGGTGCCAGGATCCATCAAGTCACTCAAGTACTCGTTACTCAGCCAGAAGTACCAGTATGACTCTGACATAGTTCATGTGGGAGTGAATGACTTGAGATGTACCTCACTGGATTATATGAAGAGAGACATGACAGAACTCTCAGATTCTGTCATTGGCAGGTATAAGCAGCATTCTACCTTCTCCAAGGATTATGTCACAGTACAAACAAAAATGATTGACGTCAACATTTGGCTTTGTCTCTGATATCAGTCCAAGGGGATCCAGTATCTGTCAGCCTGGAGAGACATAGTAGACAGGTCATGCTGCTTTGCCAGAGATGGTCTGCACCTATCTCCTGTAGGCTTTCACATACTGGCAGTGTCAAAATAACTGACCTCCCAACATAACAAAATCCTGTCTTGATAAACTCTAGGTACTGCTGCTTAATGCTAGGTGTCTAAACAAGAAATTTCACTCCCTGAAAGCACTCCTTACTTTGGAAGATGCTGACATCTGTTTAGTCACCAAGACATGGTTCAAAGGCATGCAAAGCACCCTGGCCATGCAGCATTACAATGCCTTCCATACATTCAGAACACAATTTGAGCATGAAAAGTAGGAGGTATATTCATCTTCATTAAGGATAAGTACACCTCACGACTGGTCAAACAGTATGACTCACTTGTGCTACTCGATGTCCAATTAACTATCGACAAAGCCCCCTACAAAATCATAGCTAGCTATAGGTCCCCACCATGAAACAGGAAAAGCATACTTCATGCCTGGGCTTACTGGAGTCACTTGCCATACAGCCCAACACCTTACTCGTGGGGGATTTTCATTATTCTACTATCGACTGAGAAAAATACACAACCACAAACATGCTGGCTCAGAGGTTCTTGGTCTTTGTCAATGAAAATACTCTGGAACAGCTAGTCAGCACACCCACAAAAGGATCTGTGCCAGACACAGTACTCACTAACATGGGAGGGAAATGCACTCCTGCTGTGTGATGTCCTCCCTGATAGATCGGACCATAAATCAGTTTCATTCAATGTAATTATAAGACCAGATACCCCATCAAGTTCAAAAATGCTTAAGAATTTTTCTTAGAGAAATTACCTCCTACCAAGTGATAAGACGTTTCAAAGCCCCCTTAAATGCAAATAACACAGGCTGCTATGCAAAGGTATAAACCAATGCCCTGTATAACCAGTTGAGCAGTTGTATAGAATTGTCTGCACTTGACTGGATTAAAACCAGGTCTTGCTGAATAAACAAGCCACCTTGGTGGACCCCTTGTATAAACAGGCTATGCAACAAGAAAAAGAAACTAATGTCCAAGAAGAAATGGGAACTGGCTCAGCAGAGGAAGAAATCCCTCTCTAGATTAAACAAATAAATTAAAGATCTTGTCAAGTTCAACAAAGCTGATTATGAAGTAAAAATAGCCTCCATAGCTAAGAATAATCACAAGGCATTATTTAATTATGTCTGAAATCTAAAAGGGACTGCCCAGCTATGCACTGGACTGGTTGTGGATAGCACCACCCATACTCAACCACAAGTAATAGCATACTTGCTAGCTGACAGATTTGGAGCAAACTTCACCCCCCACCCCCTCCAGTTATCCACCAAATTATACCTGCCACCATTCCTCAACCTATTATCTCAAGAGAGCTGGTCATCACGGCACTTTCCAAGGCCAAAAACACAGCATCAGTGGGACAAGACAGTATCTCAGGTTGCCTTTCAAACAACTTAAACATGACCTAACAGACTTACTTGGATCCCTGTTTAATCACAGCCTGAGAACCAGCTATGTCCCAGCAGAATGGAGGACAACAACAATAATCCCTCTGTGCAAAGTGGGACTATCAACCAACCCTGGGAATTATAGGCCTAAAAGCTTGACTACCCTCCTCTGCAAGGTCATGGAAAGAATCATTATGGACCTTATTAACAAGGACATAAGTGATCTCCAAACTCAGGACCCAACCCAGTTCAGATTTGTTAAAAGTAGATCATGCCTGTTAAACATGGTTGACTTCTTCAAGAAGCTCGCCAAGGCCCTGGATGAGGGAAAGACAGTAAATGCCACCTCCTTACCTAGCCAAGGCATTTGACACAATCCCCCACTCAGGTATTATAGAGAAACTCTCCCAGTTAGAAATTAACCCCTACATTACCAGATGGGTAGTCAACTGGCTGACCAATAGGACTCATACTGTCAAAGTGGGTGGCTTCTCCTCTGGCAAAAGACCGGTCACCGGTGGCGTACCACAGGGTTCTGTGCTGGGCCACTTACTATTCAGAATTTATTTCTCAGAAGTCCAGGCAAATGTGGATGGCCAGTAGCTGATCAAGTTCACTGACGATGGCAAACTGGGAGCAATCAAGTCCTCCAACAATGTTAATATACTGCAGACAGGGATAACACAGACAAATGATTAATGCCAATGCCATGGATTAAAGTTAATGCAAAAAAGAAATGCATTATTATTCCCTTTGGGAAAGCTGACATGCCTGATAATTACATTATAGGCAGCAAACCCCCCACTGGTACATGATCTGGGTACTTAGGTTGATAGCAACCTGAACTTTGACCACTGTGTATCCGCAGTAGTAAGAAAATCCTTCTATGTGGCACATCTTATGAGTAAAGGCATCACATCTAGATCTAAGGATTTTATAATTAAATTATACTTGGCCCTCATCAGACCAATAATTGAATACAATGCTCCCTTTTGCAGGTACCACAATGGACACCTGCAACAATTGGAAACACCGCAGAGGTTTCTCACAAAGAAATTATAGGGTACACAAAACAAGTCCTATGCAGAAAGACTTAAAGCTCTGTCGCTGTATTCTGTCTCCTACAGGTTGCTAAGGGGTGACGTCTGCCTGGCTTTCAGGGCAGTCTCTGACCTGGCTCTGATGGAAATGCTACACATTCATAAATCAAACTGCATGAGGGTCACTCGCTCCAGAGATCTTAACCTAGACTCTGACATGAACAGGTTGCGCTGGAAAGATAGATACAGATCCCAGAGACTGCCACTTCTCTGGAACAAGCTTCCAATTTACTTGAAACAGAGCCCCTTCCTGACCTTCCTCATATGAAACCTAAATCAATGGAAGGGTGACAAAAATTAATTCCTGGGGTGGTGCCCATGTCTCTCCAAGACAGAGAAAGTCAGTATTAACTATCATAGATCCTTGCCTCTGCAAACTTCACTCACCTAACCACTGACAATTGGGACAACTTGGGATAAATATGGATAGGTTTGTAGGGGTTGTAGAGCTGTTAGCCTAGTAACCTATGAACCTATGAAACACATAGAGAGTAAGAGCTAGCAACCCTACTTGTGTCATGAATTCTGATACCTGAGAAGCAGAATAATGTTACCTTTCCTTGTCCAGCCTGGTGAAGTTAGAAGTTGTGTCCTTAACTACAGACTCATGGATAACAAAGACTATACACTGGGATTATGCAAACTTTAGGCGCCTTATGGGCATAGCCCTCATGGAGGAGAGAGGGAAGTATGCAGGCATGAGTGAAGTGTGTTCAAATGGCTTAGGTTAGTTTATGATCTGTCTAGCAGGCATATGTAATGATTGCTCTAGTACATTTAGGGTTATTGTTTACTGACACTGGTAAACATTGAAAAGCCCACCTTCAATCTGAATAATTATTTACATCTCTCACAAACAGTGTCAATATTAGCAAAGAGTAAGGAGTTGTTAAATAAATGTGAAGCAGTTGCCACACTGCCTCAAAGCTCCAAGTTTGTGTAGGTTAGCCACAGAAGCAAAATTTGAACCCATGATAGAGACAGGTAAGAGACTGAGTGACACCAGCCTGGGGAATGAATAAAATTTGTGTAGCAATAATGGAAGGTCAACATGGAAGGTACCATGGTCATGTATGTTGATCCCCCTCGGCAGCATGCCTCGCATATTAATGAAGGTGCATTACTGAGGGAGAGCCATGTAACACGGTTAGTGAATCAGTGTAGGGAGTGTGTTACTGTGTCCAGAGATGAGTAACACACCCCCTGCACTGTCAAAGTGCTGGATAGCAATGTATGTATATGTAATAAAAAAGTTAATTTGTTTAAATTTTTTTTTTGTATTTGCACAGTACGACACTTAGCAAGGAACATGTGCCAGAAATCTAAAATTAGAAACCGGATACATTTAATTATTTAGGAAAGGTCAGGTTTAAGCACAGCTGAGTGGATTTGTGTGGTATGCTGCAGTACTTAGCAGTGCTTAAACATAGTGAAGAGATATATATAAAAGTACAACAGCATTTTACATGGCCATGTAGCCGAATGGTTAAAGTGACTGACTTAAGTGCAGTAGGTGCAGGGTTATTATATACAGATGTGTTATTTTGTAAATACACAGTATGAGAAATATTTTAAATCCCAATTGCATTTTATGATTGCACAGACAGGTTATTAAATTTACTTTGCAAGTATACATTTATATACATTTATGAGAAGTACTATTAAACTTTGATTGAATTTTATATAAATACACAGACAGGGTATGAAGTATTTATGTGGCAAACACATAATTATAAGTATGTGTAAACTCTTGATGGAATAATGTATGTATGCACAGACATGTTATTAAACATTTTAGTTTGCAATTACACAATTATAAATTGTATTAATAAATCCTGCTTTGCTGTGCTCAGCTAAGTTCTGCTAAGCACAGCTACACCTAGCCAAGCACTGCTTAAACAAGGAACATTTTAGCAGTGCTTAGCTGTTTTGCACATTGCTAAGCGGTGCGAAGTACTGCTAAGGAATGCCCGTTTAAGCATTTTCAGCTCAGCTAGGATTATTTGCACACCACTTAGCATTTCTAAGCATTGTCATTTTAAGCACTACTAGGCTGAGTTCAGCATGTTTGTGTGATGCTAAGCAAAGCACCACATTTAAAAAAATGGCCCAATGGCAGTAAAGGGTGGGAAAACAGGCTTATTTAAGTGCAACAGGTGAGAATACAGCCATAACCTGTTGGAGTTTGATCTTGGCAGAGACTATGGCAGGAGTTGAAGAGACTCTGTGTTTCCAGGAACAATGTGGGGCATTCTGGAGTCTATGATCATGGTTGGACTCCTTGTAAAATATCATGATGTCTGACTGCTGGAGGGCCACTACTAGGGGTCGGAGTACAAATTGGAAGCTTGGGATCAGCTGGCATGCAATATCACCCATGTAACTGGTATTCCCTGCACAGGTGAGTAGGTGCGTCATCATTATGATGACTTGAAGCATCATAAGGGGGATCGCTTGGCCACCTGGGTCCAAGATGCTAGATACAGGAATGTCCCACCTGTCTGTAAGTATTGTTACTACTCTGAATGTGTGATAGGTACACAGAATGGTGTGTTTCTCTCCTCACAGCTACAGAGGAGAGAGCTTGCAACCTGGATGCCCATGCAGGGTGCCTGGCCAGGTTGCACCATGAGTGTGGTGAGTACAGATGCATCTTGCAATCTATAGTCATATAAACAAGAAAGAGTAAGTTAGTAACTGACAGTAGGTATATTCAGTTTTAATTGTACTGCAATGAATGTAGTCATAGACCTGGACTGATATATAACTGAGTAATGCCAGTTACAGTTCAATAAAGATGAAAGCATGAGATCTAATAATGTTAAGGAAATAAAGTTTCTACTGCATTAATAATGTTAAGGAAATAAAGTTCTACTGCATTAATTGTGTAATTACAGCTGTATTGCAACACCTTCATTATAGGAACTGTTCATCAATAGTCTAACCCCATGCCTGCGAAGGATGAGATGATAGGTAAACTCTATGTACTGTGCACAATACATGTCTCTCAAGTGTTCTGCTGTCATGGAATGTGATCACTGTTGCCAAATCCCTTGGACACATATTTTTCATCCACTTGATTTATGTCAGTAGTACAATCACACTACATCAGTCCATAGTACACCTTGGTAGTCATATATGTCCCCCTCACATGTAATAGTCCCCTGTAGTTCTGCACCTGTAGTTGTTATAACTTTGCCCATACTGTCCCACGTGGATAGCTTGAGAGGTATGTAGGTGCTACAGAAGCTATAAGGCACTTGTATACATAACATAAGGGCAGACCTGTAGAGTATATAAGAGTACTGTTGCAAACAATATAGCCTACACTGGTAGTAATGGAATGTATTTCTCTCCCCCAACCCCTTATCTCATCATAATTTATTATTGTTAAACATCGAGTATGGTTTACTTTTAACATATGTTGTTCTCAAAACATTATATTGGGCTTTATATTTTATTATTGTTATGTATTACAATGGTTGCATACCAACATACCTTGTTGAATAACCTATGTTGTTGGCCTTATGCCTTAACTGTTACTGGCATACTGTTACAATACTGAATGTTATCCCACATATTGTTGTGTTCCGCATGCTATGCAATGTTATTTAACTGGTTTATCTGCACTGTTCTGGCATGCTGTTAGAACTATTTAAATGTTCTGTTCATTACTAGCCCATACACTTTGAAAAACCTCAAAACAATAGCTCGACTGGGTAGGCTGGTTCATGGTGCTCTGCCTATCCTACCTCAGCTGGCATGGCACCGGGTACCAGCATGTATGAAACGCAACCTGGTGTTGCCCCCTCTACTCATCATGCACCACCTATGGTGGAACCGCCTCAGGCCTGTCCCCACTGGGACCCAGCAACAGCTACCAGGGATGGTGCGAAGGATCATGCACCATGGCTACAAAAATCACCTGCGCTAGATTGAGGGCAAACTGGTCAACCTGGAGGGGAAAGGTGGCCCTGCCTATGGGTGGGGAGCTCAGTCTCACTTGCTGCAGTCTGGGGGCACATGGCTCTCCAGTTCCATGTTGTATGTTAGGCAGATATCGTCTTTGAGTAGGCAATATGTGACAAAGTAAAGCTGGAGTTTTTTGAGATGGTCTGCGTATGGCATCTGTTTGAGGCCAGTAATCCTCTTTATGAGGTATTTCTGAAGCCTTTCCAGTTGTTGTAGATATATTGTGAGGTACATACCAAAAGGAGCGTTGTACTCTATAACGGGTCTAATGAGTGATGAGTATAGAGGAACAATGACCTCTTTTTTCCTGGATGAGAAACCTTTTGTGATAAGGCGTGCCATGTAAAACGATTTCCTGACTACTGTGGTGATGTGATTATCAAAGGAGAGACTACTGTCCACCTGTGTCCCAAGGTCTCTTATCACACTTTCGGTGTAAAGTAGACTACTGCCTATGTGGTAGCTCATGGGTACAGAGTTTTTACCAAAGGAGATGACAATGCACATTTTGGCAATGAGCTTGAGGCCATGGCTTTGACACCAGGCATCTGTCTCAGTCAGGCCCTTTTGTAGGATGTCCACATTGTTAGGAGTTTCAATTATGGCTCCTAGTTTGCAGTCATCTGTGAAGTTCATTAGCCAAAGACTTTATGTGTTAGCCTGTACTTCAGAAAACTAAATACCAAACAGGAGAACACCCAGGACTGAACCCTGTGGTACTCAACTTGTCACTGGTCAGAAGTCGGATTTGGAGTCTGCTACTTTCACAGTGTGAGTTATGTCAGTGAGCCAGTTGGCAACCCATCTTGTGACATAGGGATTTATACCTAGTTTAGTGAGAGCATCTATAATTCCAGAGTAGGGGATGGTGTCAAAAGCCTTGGTGAGATCTAGATAGGCTGTGTGAACCACCTTACCCTTGTCTACGGCTTTGGTGACTGCTTCAAAAAAGTCAGTAAGGTTTAGGAGACATGATCTGCCTTTTACAAACCTGAACTGGGTGGGGTCCAGAGTTTGGAGATTACCAATGTCTTTGTTTATAAGTTCCATGATGATACATTCCATGGCCTTGTAGACCAGGTTCATTAGGCTAATGGGGTGGTAGTTGCCAGGGTCCATGGTGGCTCCCCCTTTGTGGAGTGGGATAACAGTCACTGTGCACCATTCAATGGGCACAAAGCCTGAGGTGAGGCTATGATTGAACATGGTGCTTAGGTGGGGTACCAGTTCATTTTGTAGTTCATGTAGAACGCAGCCTGGGATGTTGTCAGATCCCATGGATGCTGTGTTCTTGGCTTTGGAGAGTGTGGTTTTTACCAGTGCAGCTGTGATGACAGGAACTTTGAATTCTTCCAGTATAGAGATGGGCCCTTTAGGGGTGAGGGGGGTAAAGTTAGCACTGAACCTATCTGCCAGGATGTTGGAAATATCAGTTGGTTCTGTATATTTAGTGCCATTGCGCTGTAACTCAAAGCAGATCTGAGTGTTGCCATTGAGATTCTTGACATAGCTATAGAATGGTTTGTGGTTATATTTAGAATCAGTGGAGATTTTGTTTTCATAACTAGCTTTGGAGGATTTTATGAGGGATCTCAGCTTCTTACTGAGGCTGACCAGGGAGTTCTTCCAGTCATGGGATTTTACTCTTTTTTGCAACAGTTTCTTTCTTCTGCTATAGAGTTTGTTAATGGCAGGGGACCACCAGATTAGCTTCCTTTTTTTTGGAGGATAGCATCTTGGGTCTGTTAGGGATAGCATGATCCATGCACTCATGTAAGTGTTTATAAAGTGCATTTGTGTAGGATTCAGCAGTCGTACATCTATTGTCCATCTGCATGGGTGTCGTGAAGTTTGCCACTTCTGTCTTAAGAAGCATGAAGTTGGCTTTGGAGAAATTTTTTATGGTGGTTTCCCTAATGGGGGTGGGAGCGGAATGTGGATGTCTATTCTGATTAGTCGGATCTGACCATCGAGGAATTGACCTCTGGTGTGGAACACCCGTTACCCATGCTGGTAATAACCAGGTCTAGGATACTGCTGCCGCTGTTGGGGGTGTGAATAGATTGATCCAAGGCATTGGAATTTTTGAATTCCAGAAAACGTTGAGCAAAAGAGTTGGTACATGAGTAGTTTTCCCAGTTAATGGTGGGGTAGTTGAAATCTCCCATTATAAGGGTATTGGGTTGTACCCTAATATTTTCCAGTGTTTCAAGAAATAAGGAGTGGGAATCCTGGGGCATGGTGGGGGATCTGTAGCAAGTTACAATTTGCATTGCGGTCTTGCCAGAGTTAGTTGCACTTGGATAATCTCGGATGCATTATGCTGAGCAACTAGCCTGGAGGTGTGGATATCCTTAATGAATATGGACACGCCTCCACATGTAGTGTTTCGGTCCATGTTAGGTGGCCGAAAGGTGTGGTATGAATTATAGCCTGGTAATGCAGGGGTGCACTCTGGAGCCTTGAACCATGTCTCTGTCACTGCACAGATGTCGATGTTCTCCATTTTAAGAAGTGCCTCAAGTGAATGCATTTTGAGGTTTAGACTTCCAACATTGAGTAGCATTACCCTCAGAGTTTGCTTGCTTGTACCTGTTATGGTGGTGAATTTGTCATTTGAACCTTGCCTAAAAAAGGCACTATAGGGGTGGCAAGAGCCTTAGCCATTATCCAGAATCTCAAGGGCAACAGGTGCATGCCATCTCTGGCAAAGTATCATGGTCTGTCGATCATGTCATCCCAGGCAGACAGATACTGGATCCCCTTAGAATGACACCAGAAGCTTAGCCAATTGTTGAAGTCAATCACCTTGTCCTTGTACTCTGGTATAATTTTGGGTGATGGCAGGATGCTACTCAGGGCTAGGGTCATACCTGCCTGGGCTACAAGATCGCAGAGCTCCTCCATGTCTCTTTTCATGTAGTCCAGGGAGGTATGTCTCAGGTCATTCACACCAACATGGACAATGACAGAGTCATACTTGTAATTGTTGTGGAGTGACCTGAGTGTGTGCATTATGTGGTGGATCCTGGCACCCGACAGGCAGCTGACAGTAACTTTCTCCTTGCTTAGCCTGGTGAATGGAACATCAGTGTGCCTGACTATAGAGTCACCTATGACTAGAGTGTTGGGTACGTTGTTATCCCTTATGGGCTGTGGTTGAGTTGCACACTGAGTTTGTGGGCTATGTGTCATATGGGTTGTGTTGGGGGGGTGGAGGTTGCATGCGTTTCTGCTTTGGAAGTCTCTGTTGCTTGAGCAGATTTTTATTGAGAGCCTCTGTGAATGTAGGTGTGTGTTTTGTGATGCTATGTGTGTGTTTTGGGTGTGTAAGTTTTGAGGGACTATGTGATGAGTATGGTGTGGTGCAAGTGTTTACTTTTTTCTCTTGACTGTCTAGTCCAGTCTTGGGTGAAGAGAGTTTTGCTTTCAGTTTGGCTATATAAGTGCATCTCTCACAGGTTGTAGTGTTGGGTGGTAGGAGCAGAGGGTTGTCTGTGAACATGAGGCAATTGCTGCATTGCCTCAAGATGCCCAGATTCACCATGCAGACAGGAGAAAACACCAGCAGTTGACCCTTAGACATTCCTGGATAGGTGCTTATTTATTAAGTAATAAAAACTGTTTTCCTCTAGACAAGTGAGGAAAGCTGAGTGCTGTAGTAATCTATAGCTTATTTAGTGCTTACAACAAGTTCTGAACAAGTGCTGAGCTCAAAGAAACAGATTTGAGTGCTAAAACTAAATAACTGGCTAGTTCTAAGGGAAATTTTGAAGAGCAGGCTTTATGGTGCCAGGAATAGTTTAACCCTAGCTAAGCAGCGATGTATAAAGTGTATTTTTTTAATATAACAGTAACCAATAAAAAGCTAAAAACTGAGCCCTGTTCC
Organism: Protopterus annectens; assembly: GCF_019279795.1. Taxonomy (NCBI): domain Eukaryota; kingdom Metazoa; phylum Chordata; order Ceratodontiformes; family Protopteridae; genus Protopterus; species Protopterus annectens. Next base: position 1,608,133,629 of record NC_056739.1, read on the forward strand.
AGCAGTCTTCAATTAGACAATTTCTAACTGCAGACTCCTGCCACTAGGGTGCAGGGGAACCTTCTCCAAAAAAGATGGTCTAGATTAGTGCTCAAGTTATACAAACAAAGCTAGATTCAGCAGGTCTGAATTTAGTCTATGCTACAGTAAACAAGGCGTACCAATTTCAGAAAGAAGCAGTTCAAATTAGCAGGCACAATAAGGTTTTAACCAGAAACTGACAGCTGAGAAGGGCATAATCTACCCTCTCCTCCCACAACAGTGCAGACCACACATTGTTAATGTAAAATAACTGGCCCAAAGACCAATTGCTTAAACCAGAACTAATACACTCTTAGAATAACAGACACTAAGCCTTAAATCAGCAACTCCCAAGTTAAAAGGTTGTAAGCTACCTGTCCTGCCACAACAGTGCAGACCACAAACCTTCTTAATGTAAAACAACTGGTCTGAAGCCCAATTGCTTCAACCAAAGGCTTAGAATAACTACTGCAATTGAATCGGGCCACTAACAAGCAGTAATAAATACAGCAGAATAAATGCAATAAAGTAGGAAGAACAACAAATACAGTAAAAACAGATGAATAAAGTGCAATTTTTTATATAACGATAGAAAACAAGCAAACTGATTTAAACAAATTACCCAATTAACCAGTAAAACAGCTCAAAACTGAGCCCTGTTCCAGCAGTCTTCAATCAGACAAGTTCTAACTGCACACTTTTGCCACTAGGGTGCAGGGGAACCTTCTCCATAAAAGATGGCCTGGATTAGTGCTCAAGTTATACAAACAAAGATAGATTCAGCATGCCTGAATCTAGTCTATGCTACAGAAAACAAGGTGCACCAATTCCAGAAAGAAACAGTTCAAATAAGCAGGCACAATAATCCTTTAACCAGAAATTCCCAGTGCAGAAGGGCAGAATCTAACCTCTCCTCCCACAAGAGTGCAGATCACAAACCTTCTTAATGTAAAATAACTGGCCTGAAGCCCAAGTGCTTAAACCAGAACTAATGCACTTTTAGAATAACAGATACTGAGCCTTCAATCAGCAATTCCCAGTTTAGAAGGATGTAAGCTACCTGTCCTGCCACAACAGTGCAGACCATAATCCTTCTTAATGTAAAACAACTGGTCTGAAGTCCAAGTGCTTAAACCGAAAGGCTTAGAATAACAGTTACAATTTATTCAAGCTACTACCAAGCAGTAAGAAATGCAGCAGAATAAAAACAATTTAGTACTTTTAAGAAGAGGCAAAAGCAAAATAAAGTGCAATTTTTTTTAGTAAAGTGCAAGGAGAGAGGAAGGAGGGGCAGAAGTTAAAAACCTAAGTGAGTTGGCCTTTTCAAATGTTCTCTCTATATTATGTAAAGTGAACATCAGACTGGAAAGGGTGTCCCAGATCAAATTTAGAGTAGGGGCAGGCAACTGCAAAGCCACCAACTATAACAACTCTACAAGAATAGGGTGGGAGGGGGAAAAAGTTTCAGGACAGGTAAGAAACATAAAACAATGTTAGAAAATATATAAAATAATTCAGTCAGGCAAACAATAATTAAGTTAGGCAAAATTAAGACAATGCAGAACTCTGAAAGTTTAAAATGCCAAGAAATACACTTATCAATCAGCAGTATATTTCCAGATTGTTTGAGAATCACCCCAGCCAGAACCCAGGAGTTTCTAACAGTGTATGCAAAAATTTACAAACATAAACTATTTTTAAATCAGCAAGCCTTGAAGCAATCGGATAACACAAAAGCTGTTAGACCAGTTTCATATACTTTACCTCAGAAATAGGGAGTAAGCAGTTTCAGGACAGATGAGAAACATAAAACAATGCCAGAAAATATATAAAATAATTCAGTCAGGCAAAATTAAGACAATGCAGAACTCTGAAAGGTTAAAATGCCAATAAATATACTTATCAATCAGCAATATATTTTCAGATTATTTGAGAATCACACCAGCCAGAACCCAGGAGTTTCCAACTCCAATATCTCAGTTCTTTAGGCAGAGATATCAGACGTGAGACAACACATGCTAAGTGCAGGAGCATGCCCAGTGTGACCATCAGTAAGTCCAAGGTGACTCCAGGACAGATCTAACTGTACTCCAGTCTGGGATTTTGTGTGCTACAGCTAATTGGCTGCTGTTCCTGATTCAACAGTCCAGCACATCCCTGATATTATGTCCTAGGGATTCCCTGGCTGTAAGCTGCACATAATCTAAGTCATACCTAGGGGTTGTACCGATTGTAATACACTGTACAGGGTTTTGCAGCATATGTCTGGTACATATTACATAGGATTGTGATTTTCTGATACATCAGTGCCAAATTATTATAGATTGACATTAGGAACTGATGAGAGACATTTGAGTTATTGACTGCATACACAGCAGGGAACCGATGCTACTGCATGACCTGTTATTCTCTGCACTTTCTATATTTGTCTGGCCAGTAGTTAATCCTACTCCTTATATGTGGGCCATTGTCCCACTCCTGTTCACGACTTTGTCCATATTTCCTGCTCTAAGTAGTTGTAGGTATGCTGTGACTGGGATACGTGATGTAACACCACACACAGAGTTACAGACCTCACACCTCTGACTGTACATGTTTAGCAGAATGTCCAGCATTCCACCCCATATGTCTGCTCTGATCCTCAGACAGTTGTGTTTTTTTGGTAATATACTACTACATGGTGTCCAGTGACTTGCAGGTGCTGACACAGTTACAGGAAGGCCTTTACAGCCTGATGCTACTCTGACTCATTCCAACCTGCTGTTATATTAGCCACCTTATATGTTACTCAGAGCATGTGTAATGTCCATAGTTGTGATGCCCTGACTCTCCATTGTCCCTGGCTTTGTTCAGCTTTCTTCCAGTTACAAATAGTGAGATATTGACAGTCTGTGTGACTCCTACCATAGGAGTACCTCACATGTAGAATTGTAGATGCAGCCAGCTTCAAACCATGAACACTGTCAATTGTGCTAATGTACTTAGCCCACTAAGCCACACCTGCCACTAGAAAATGATGCTTAATTCCTGACACTGTCAACATCAAACAGACATACACTTTGACCCCTGCATATTGAGGACATAGATGATGTTTCCAGGCTGTTTGGGAGAGGCCTGTGATTGTGTGGCCTGCTGCTATTACCTTGCAAACATTCTGCTACTGCAGTTGTACAGAAACACGGTTGTGTTGGGGGTACGGGAATCTAGCATTGACAGTCATGTGTCTGGACTATGATCCCACTGTTTGGCAATTCCCTCACATATGCAGTGGGTTTTGCTGCCTTGTGGCCTACTGCATATTATGGGGCAGTCAGTAGAGGACTGAGTTCTTGCTGTCCCACATAGGTGCTAGTTTTTTGCAGGTAGCCCAGTAGCCTACTTTATTTCCTTGTATACATGCAGCAGGTCCATGCATATGCTATCATAGTCTAGTACCCTATACATTTGCTGTAATGAAGAGTAACTTACCTTGTGCCTACAGCAGTTGAGATCACAGTGCTTCAGGGCTGACTCTGTCAGATGCACCCAGTACAAAGCCAATGCATGGTAAGGTACAGGTTGTGTGTGTAGCTGGTATCCTTTTTACTATGTACATGAGTCGGAGTGAGGTGTCAGTCCCTATGACTCTAGGTTGTTAGTGCATGTGTTATGTGTTGCCTCTTTGCCAAGGCCAGGGCATAATGGGCATGCCAACGTCTGCCTACAGGAAAAGACTCAGAGGGTTCCAACTCTGAGTCCCTCTGTGGCAGTGGCTGTAGGGACTTTGGCACTAGTAGGGAGCTGTGTGTCCCTTCCCTGTGATGTTTCTGCTGCAGTTGTTTCTGCAGGATCATATTGTGAAGCATGGCACATAATGTGAACATCTGCACATGTGTGGCTGGAGAGTACTCCAGGGCTCCACAAGATATACCGAGGCAGCAGAACTGTGACTTGAGCAGCCCAAACACATGCTCTATGATGTTCCTAGTTTGTGTGTGCGCCTCATTATGACATTCTTCAGTAAGTGTGTGTGCATTTCTGATGGGTGTCATCATCTACTGTTCCAGTGTGTAGCCAGTATCCCCTAGTAGATGGTCGTATGGGATAACCCCCCTGGCAAATGTCTGGTACAGCTGTGATGTGTGCCAGATATAGGATTCATGATAACTATCAGGGATGCCAGCACACACACTCATGATAATGCTCTGGACATCACACATGACCTGGCAGTTGATGGAGTGATACCCCTTGCGGTTGACATAGACTCTACCCTCCTCACTGGGTGGTGCTTTGATGTGCACCTGAGTGCAGTCTATGGCACCCAGTACCTCATTATAGTGTGCTACATGGTAGAAGAGGGGCAAATTGCTGTCCCTCTTCTCAGGGGTGAGGGGTAAATACATGTGCTTGCTGGCATGTGTTTGCATGGCAGCCAGGAACTGGTGGAGTACCCTGCATGCAGATGCCTGTGAGACCCCCATCGTGTCCCTAGTTGGTCTTTGAAAAGTACAGTACATCTAGCTAATATTCTAAGGGCTACACATACCTTTGTTTCCACTGAGATGGGCTCCCCTCTGTTGGCTCTGGGTCTGAGTTGAGGGCGGTAAA